>NW_026781583.1:0-244080 GCF_030144855.1 Hypanus sabinus | reverse complement strand
GGAGGAGGGGGGGGGGAGAGAGAGAGAAAGACTGCTCAGAGATGGTGTTATGGTTTCTCTGCAAGCATGTTTACACTTTTACAAGGACACTGTCAGCGTCTGTGTTCTTACAGAGAGAGAAGGGAGGAACTGTTTGATGGACAGCTGGGGCTCAGCACAATGAGATAAGTAGGAGGTCCGCTGATAGACCTCCAGACACATGGTTTTGGACACTGAATGAGCTTTGCTGTGTTCACAGAAAAAGGTGGGTTTTGGATGATCGATCAGTGGCACTAGCAGTGTGAAAAGGCTGTGACCGGTGGGGAGATATTCGTGTGTCCAACCCTCGCCTGGGTTAATAACTCCACCACAGAAGAACGGTCCCGTTTGTAGTGGTCACAGTCGGTGACTTCCAAAGGATTTCGGAGGACGACGGGACTATCGACGGCGTCAGCTTACCTGAAGACTCAAACCGTCCCTCTGTCTCTCTCCATCACTACTCGACTCAATCCCACGAACTGAACTGAACTTCACTTATCACCGTAAGACGGTATCCATTCACCCCGAGGCGTGAAGACACATATAATCATTGCTAACCTGTTTGATATATCTGCATTTATATTGCTGTATCGCGTAGTTACTGATAAACAGCATTAGTTTACAGCAATACCAGACTCCACGGTGTTTTCTATTTCTGCTGGTTCTTTGACCCGTCACGGGGAACGTAACAGTATCTACTCCGAATATAAAAGATTAAAGGAAATAAACAGAATTTAACAGTGTAATGCGTATATATAGCTCCCAAACTATCAAGCTTGAGAAACCATGCTTAAAGTCTTCAGATGGTAAAGTGGAAAAGTTCAGTAATCCACGGAATAAGTGAGTGAGAGGAGAGATTTGTAAATCAACACGAAAATGTAGAGAGAAAGCAATTACGAATTCAACACATATTCCGCGCTGTGTAAAAGAAATAACAGTCGCCGAAGATCTTATCCGTCGATTAGTTCCGAAATCCTCTTCGAAATATCACCAGGTGACAGTGACAGGAATACCGTCTTCAAGTGGTTACCACAGAACACCCCGATTCCACGTAAGGGCCAACAAAACAGATACCACAGGATGCTCCAGAAAATCCACACATATGGATGATACGAAGTGACAGGCACACATCCGTTGTGCACTGCGTGCCGATGATCAGATCAACCCAACCTTTTGGGCAAGGAAGAGTTGCATCCCATAGCAGTCACACGCTGAAGTTCCAACAGCTCGTCCCCCTCTCCCTCTCCCTCTCCCGCTCCCGCTCCCTCAGGCTGCTGCAGCTTGTGTCTGACGTCACAGCCCCGCCTCACTCAGCCACTTAAAGCGACACTCACAGTAAACGAACCTGCGGTCTCGTAACACAATGCACCTCTAAAGTCTGACAGCAGAATAGCGAGTTAATCTTCGATGATGCAGAGTCAGAAACCGAAGATTTGCCAGACTGAGTCGGGGCTCCAGAGAGAGATGGGTTCCAGAGGAGGAGGACGAATAAGACCAGCACGATGTGGTTAAAAGTGAAAGATTAGAAGCATTTGGAAACTGGTTGATCGAAAAAAAAGGTGGTTAATTTCAGCAAAACACAGGTGGAAATCAACAGATCAGGCAGAAATTTTGGAGAGCAATACATAGAAAACGTTTAGACAGAGCCCCTTCCGCATGCCTAGCCTGTGTACTCCGCTGCTTAGTTGCTCTCTGAATTGCAGAGTTCCTCCAGCGTATTGTGTGTGTGCGTCTCTGTATTTCCAGCAACTGCAGAATCTCCTATGTTTTATATCAGCATTTTACATTGGCATTAGATACACGTTGATATTGAGTATATTGTTTATGGGAGCCGCTCTCTGCGTTAAAACAGCGGCAGATTTTTTCTATACCCACGATAAAAAAAAATGAGGTATGGACATTGAACCGGTGCTTGCAGAAAGGTTTAATGGCACCTTGATTACCCATAGGGCCATGCGTTAAGAATTTCGCCGGTGCTGAAGCGCCGATCAAATGCGCAGGCGTCAGGCTGAGGACGTCCCTGAGTTTCACGCATGCGCGCAGTACACAAGGCTTTGAAAATGTCGGTTGCAGGTAAGAGCGATTCTCCATGGGTTAATCTTAAACAGCGACTTCGGGACGATTCTTGTGAAATCCGGACACCGTGATCCGCAATCCCGGGACAGTCCTGCCCTCTTCCCTCTCTCTCTGCCCCACGATCCGTACACGAGCCCCGGGGAGCTACCGGCTGCTGAGTGAATGGGAACCGATGGATCTCTCAGACAGAGCTGAGCTCCAGCTATCTGAATGTAAGGATTAGGAACTCGGAGAAAGGGAACACATTCTTTTACATCAGCAGTTGAGAAAATCGGCATTAGTACTCTTTTCCATAGATGCTGCGTGGCCTGCTGAGCTCCTCCAGTATTTTGTGCGTGTTGCTTCCTCAACCTCAGGGGTGGGCAAACTTTTTGACTTGTGGGCCACAAAGGTTCTAAAATTTGACAGGGGGGCCGGACCAGGAGCAGATGGACGGAGTGTTTTGGTAATACACCTCATAAGAGAAGTCCCATAGTATTTAGCTATTTATTGAAATGACTTTTAAAACACTGAAAATTAAATGAATAAAATACAGCTTTTTTAAATAGTAACAGTTAATATTTTAAAGCACAGAAAATTCTGTTATCCTTCAAGATATTATCATCAACTTGTCCTGCTCCTTCTTATTCAATTGTCCCCTGTGCCAAAACTCAACAACGACCAGCCAGTATGCGGAGCGCGTTATTTGATCTGGAGCACATTTTTTATTTTGAGAACGTACGTGCACCTGCGCACTACTAAGGTCCATCACTTAACAGAAATGACATGTAACATGTAAGGCTTATTGAAAAAAATATTTTCAAATGCATTTTTTACATAACACAATGAAGAAACTTATGTTTAATTTCAGTGGGAACAGTGTTGTTGGTCTCCCTTTTTAGCCAGCGCATCAAAGTCTAGA
The DNA here is from genome assembly GCF_030144855.1 of Hypanus sabinus. Classification (NCBI taxonomy): domain Eukaryota; kingdom Metazoa; phylum Chordata; class Chondrichthyes; order Myliobatiformes; family Dasyatidae; genus Hypanus; species Hypanus sabinus. The sequence continues at coordinate 241,085 of NW_026781583.1, read as the reverse complement.
TTTAGTTTTGTTGTTGCGATTCTCAGGATGGATCTGAGGTGTTGGTCAGTTAACTTGGAGCTGTGGCTGGCTTTGTTGATGTTCATGACGCTGAATGCCTGTTCACACAAATAGGTCGAGCCGAACAAAGAGTAAAGCGCAAATGTGGAGTAATACGCTGCACCTCAACAAAGGTCAATGTGTAGCGGTGTGCTACATGCAGCGCTAAAATTACTACACAGAGTCGGTAACTGCAGTCGAAGAAAAAAACTTTATTCGAAATCCCCAGCCTCACTTCTAAGCCTCCCTCAACCTGCCCTCCTGCACAGAGGCTCCAAAGCTCAGTGCTCGCAAATCCCTGCAGGCTATCTCCCTTAGCCGGAACGCTGGCTAATTGTGAGCCGGTTCGGATGTGCCAGGAAATGGGTCGCCCCAAATGTATATGGAGTGCGTCATCTATTGGGAAAACACCAGAATTGCGGGGAAAAACGTTAACAAGGTTTATTAATATAATTTCATCAAGTTCTGCGGGCCAGAGGCCCCCGGGACGTAGTTTGCCCATGCATGACTTAGCGACTCTGCAGTGGAACCAATTATTACAAATTAGAGGGGAGATTATTACAAATTAGAGGGATATTAGAGGGAAGGAGGGGAGACCTCCAATGTCCTTGATGCCCTCACCTACAAGATGTGCAGCTTGTAACCCTGCACTTCAATGAGCTGCAACTTGAAATGGCTGAATTCCAGATCATCCAGCAGTTGGAGTGGTTGACAGATATGACATGAAGATGGGTGAGTTACTCCCAAGGTGCAGGACACAGGAAACTGGATGAGAATCAGGAAGGGGAATGAGGTTAAATAGGCATTGCAGAGTACTCTAGTGGCCATCCCCCACAACAACAGGTGGACCAGTTTAGAAACTGTTGGGGGGAATTACCTGGCAGAGGAAAGTCAAAGGGCTGATAGGGGATTCATTAATTAGAGGAACAGAACAAGAGGGGACAAATATTCTGGTGGTAAGGCTTGCTAGTGGTAGTGAGCAGGGGAGAGGGTGATGTGGTTAAAATAAGTTGTAGGGGGAATGGGAGCCAGAATGACAGACAGATAGTGGAGAGTGTGAATTGAATTGACTTTATTAGATACATACTTCATAAACATGAAGAGTAGAAATATTTACCTTACATCTCCATATAAATGTGCAATGTGTAATTTATATAGATAGTTTGCACATAAGAAAGTCAATATAACATCGAAATGCAATTGTATCAGCATGAATTAAACAGTCTGATGGCCTGTTGGAAGATGATGTCCCGGAGCCTGTTGCTCATTTTGCTGTGGTACCGTTTCCTGGACGGTAGCAGCAGGAACAGTGTGTGGTTGTGGTGAATTGGGCCTGTTTGTCCCTGGTATTCGTTCAGCCCTTTTTACACACCTGTCTGTGTAAATGTACTGAATCATGGAAAGTAGATTGTGCAATGTATAATTTCCTTGTTTATATTTAGAGACATTTTTTGGTGTATAAAATGATGAGGGGTATTGAGCGTGTGAGTGGCCAGAAGAGTGTTTTTTTTTCCAGGGTTGAAATGGATAATGCCACGTTTCCACACTCCCATAGATCCTTTGTCCATCTCCTGAGTAAATAGAGTTTGAGAAATATTTAAGATCTCCCCCGTCTGCTTTGGTTCCACACGTGGATTGCCATTCCGGTCTTCCAGAGGACCACCTTTGTGCCTTGCAATCTTTTTGCACTTCATCTATCACTAGAATCCCTGAGGATTATCCTTCACCTTTTCTGTGACAGCAACCTCATGCCATCTTTTAGCCATCCTGTTTGATTTCTTATGTATTCTCTTGCGTTTCTTATACTCCATAAGAAACTGATTGCCTATCCCTGTTATGCAATTCCATTTTGTGCTTTACCAGGGTCTCAATATCTCTTGCAATCCAAGTTTCCCTACAGTTTCTGTCTTTACCTTTTATTCTGACATACCCGCTTACTACTTTCAAAATTTTGTTTTGAAGGCCTCCATTTACCAAGCACACCTTTGCCATAAAGCAGCCTGTCCCAATCCAAGGTTGCCAGATCCTAGTGTTGATTCCAGGTGTTGATCATGCCCTGAACACATCCAACTTTCCTACGCTGCTCCTTGTATTGAAATATACAGGGCTCCGCATATTCACTGAACCACGCTCAACTTTTTTCATTCCTGACTTTGTCTGAGGCCTGAACAACAACTGTCTCCACAAACTCTCCACTATCTGTTATGTTATTCAGGCTCCTATTCCCCTGCAACTTTAGTTTAACCCCTCTTACCCCCACCCCCCCACCATGCAGATCTATCACCCCTTTGGCTTTCATCGCCCAGATCAATAAAAAGGAGGTGCATACCAGGTACAGGCAGATAGGAACAAATGGGGTACTTATGAAATACAGGAAATTCAAGTGAACACTTATAAAAGAAATAAAAGAAGGCATGAGGTTGCCCCAGCAGACAAGGTGAAGAAGAATCCTCAGGGATTCTGCAGATATGTTACGAGCAAACAGATTGCAAGGGAAAAAATTAATTCTCTGGAAGATCAGAATGGTAATCCATATGAAGGGATAACTTAGACTTGGGGAGGTTTTTTGCATCCGTATTTACTCAAGAGATGAGCACATAGTCTATAGAAGTGAGGCAAAGCCGCGTCAACTTCATGGACCCTGTACAGATTACAGAGATGGAGGGGGTTGCTGTCTTGAGGCAAATTAGTGTGGATCAATCCCCAGGGCCTGACAAGTTGTTCACTAGGACCCTGCAGAAGGCAAGTGCAGAAATTATTGGGGCCTTCGCACAGATACTTAAATCATCCTTAGTGACAGGTGAGCTACTGGAGGATTGGAGGACTGACAATGTTGTTCTGCTGTTCAAGAAAGGCTGTAAAAATAAACTAGGAATTTATACGTTGGTGGGCTTGACATCAGAACTGGGAACGTTTTTGGAATGTGTGTGCAGGAACCAGGTATATACTGTAAGTATTTGGATAGCTGTGGACTGATAAAGGATAGACAGCATGGCTCCAGCCAATCTTATAGAGTCTCTCGAGGAAGTTATCGGGAAAGTGGATGAAGGCAAGGCAGTAGATGTTGTCTGCATGGACGTTAGCAAGGCACTTGACAAAGTCTCATATGGGAGGTTGGTCAAGAAGGTTCAGTCACTCAGCATTCCAGATGATACAGTAAATTGGATGAGACACTGTCTTTGGGATAAGCCAGAGTGTGGTAGCAGATGGTTGCCTCTCTGACTGGAGGCCTGTGACTAGTGTTTGCCACAGGGATCAGTGCTGGATCTGTTGTTCTTTGTCATCTATATCAGTAATTTGGATGATAGTGTGGTTAACTGAATCAGCAAATTTGTGGATGACAACAAGACTGGGGGTTTGGTGGACTGCAAGAAGACTATCATGGCTTGCAGTGTGATCTGGACCAGGTGGGAAAATGGTTTTAGAAATGGTAAATGGAATTTAATGCAGACCAGTGTGAGTTGTTGCACTTTGGTATGACCTACCAAGGGAGGTCTTTCACAGTGACTGGTCGGGCACGGAGGAGTGTTGTAGAAGAAAGGGTCAAAGGAATACAAGTCCTTAATTCACTGAAGGTGATATCACAGGTAGATAGAGATGGAAAGAATGATTTCAGCCCATTGCCCTTCATGAACCAAAGTACTGATAACAATAGATGGATGTTGAAGACCTTGGTGAGGCCTAATTTGAAGTATTGTGTGCAGTTTTGGTCACCTGCCTACAGGAAAGATGTAAAAGAAGTTCAGAGATTTCAGAGAAAATTCACAAGGATGTTGCCAGGTCTGGAGGATTTGGGTTATAAGGAAAGATTGAACAAATCAGGACTTTATTCCTTGGAATGCAGAAGATTGAGGGGAGATTTGTTTGTGATAGAGAGGCACAGGTAGTGTTAATGCAAACTGGCTTTTTCCACGAAGATTGGGTGGGACGACAACCAGAAGCCATGGGTTAAGGATGAAAGGCGAAATGTTAAGGAGAACATGAGGGGAAACTTCTTCACACAGACGGTCATCCGGGTGTGGAATGAGCAGCCAGCACAAGTGGAGCATGAGAGATCGATTTCAACACTTAAGAGGTTTGTGTAGGTACCTGGATGGTAAGGGTGTGGGAGTTGTCTGTTTAAATAGTTCAGCACAAACTAGATGGCCCAAAGGGCTTGTTTCTGTGTTCAAATTTTCTATGATTGTGACAAGAACCTGAAATAATACAAAATTTCACTCTAACCCCTTTTGACAGCTGTGTGAACCAACCAGTCATTTCAGCAGGAATTTTTTATATGGCGTTAAAACTGTGGCACATTACGTTAATAATACATAAAAGAAAATCCCTGCTGCATGTCAAGAAAAGCTATTTGTGTGAGAGTGTTTCAGTTACTGTGGGGCCAGGCACCCATGCAGCTCAGTGGGAACAGGGAATAATACCAATGGAGAGAGTCAAACTGAGCCAGGTCACAGATTGGAGGTGGCAGAAATGCCCCTTTCTTATAGAGACAGGAAGAACATCAGAGAATTGATGGTCATTCCAGATACCAGCACTCTGCCCGGTCAGGAGATGATTTCTCTCTCCAGCTTGGGTTGTACCTCACTGTAACAGTGTGATAACAGATCAAACTTTGGCAACTCAAGTAATCTCATCTGAGATGTTGTCCTACACCCATTGATGGATTTTGTAAATCTTTTTACAGGTTAAAAATGAGAAGGAATTCATCTCCAGGAAACTCAAACACGACACACCAGTTTTGTTGTCTCTGTCTGGGTATTTAAGAAGTGGAACAAGGGATCCAATTGACCACCCTTCCTGCTCAGACTGTGGGGAGGGATTCACTCGGTCATTTGACCAACTTGCACACCTGTAATTTACACAGGAGAAGGGCCTTTCACCTGCACAGACGGTGGGAATGGATTCACTTGGTTATCACAATTGAAGGTACATCAGCAAGTTCACACTGGGCAAGGCCATTCACCTGTTCTGTGTGTGAGAAGGGGTTCAGTCAGTCATCCCACCTGTGGACACACCAGTCAGTTCACACTGGGCAGAGGCTGGTCGACTGCTGAGTATCTGGGAAAGGATTCACTTAGTCATCTGATCTAATGGCACACCAGTGTGGTCACACTGGGGAGAAGCCATTCACCTGCTCAGTCTGTGGGAAAGGATTTACACAGTCATCTACCCTACTGGTACACCAGCGAGGTCACACTGGGGAGAAGCCGTTCACCTGCTCAGTCTGCGGGAAGGGATTCATTCAGTCATCCTACCTACAGAGACATCAGCGAGTTCACACTGGGGAGAAGCCTTTCACCTGCTCAGTCTGTGGGAAGGGATTCACTCAGTTAGCTAACCTACAGAATCACCTGCGAATTCACACTGGGGAGAAGCCGTTCACCTGCTCAGTCTGTGGGAAGGGATTCACTCAGTCAGCTAACCTACAGAATCACCTGCGAGTTCACACTGGGGAGAAGCCGTTCACCTGCTCAGTCTGTGGGAAGGGATTCACTGAGTTATCTAACCTGCTGAGTCACCAGCGAGTTCACACTGAGGAGAAGCCATTCACCTGCTCAGTCTGTGGGAAGGGATTCATTCAGTTAGTTAACCTACAGAATCACCTGCGAGTTCACACTGGGGAGAAGCCGTTCACCTGCTCAGTCTGTGGGAAGGGATTCATTCAGTCATCCAACCTACAGAGACATCAGCGAGTTCACACTGGGGAGAAGCCATTCACCTGCTCAGAATGTGGGAAGAGATTCACTGAGTCATCCACCCTGCTGGTACATCAGCGAGTTCACACTGGGGAGAGGCCGTTCACCTGCTCAGTCTGTGGGAAGAGATTCACTAATTTTTCCAGCCTACAGAGACATCAGCGAGTTCACACTGGGGAGAGGCCGTTCACCTGCTCAGTCTGTGGGAAGAGATTCACTGAATCATCCACCCTACTGGATCATCAGCGAGTTCACACTGGGGAGAGGCCATTCACCTGCTCAGTCTGTGGGAAGGGATTCATTAAGTCAGCTAACCTACGGAATCACCTGCGAGTTCACACTGGGGAGAGGCCATTCACCTGCGCAGTCTGTGAGAAAGGATTCACTGTGTCATCCACCCTACAGAGACATCAGCGAGTTCACACTGTGGAGAAGCCGTTCACCTGCTCAGAATGTGGGATGGGATTCACTCAGTTAGCTAACCTACAGAGACATCAGCAAGTTCACACAGGGGAGAGGCAATTCACCTGCTCAGAATGTGGAAGGAGATTCGCTGACTCTTCTACCCTGCAGAGTCATCAGCGAGTTCACACTGGGGAGAGGCCATTCACCTGCTCAGTCTGTGGGAAGAGATTCACTCATTTATCCAGCCGACAGAGACATCAGCGAGTTCACACTGGGGAGAAGCCATTCACCTGCTGAGAATGTGGGAAAGGATTCACTCAGTCATCCCATCTGCTGGGACACCAGTCAGTTATTATGAATCCCTAGGTTTTGTTTGCTGTGGACATTCATTTTAAGAGAGAGAGTGATTAAGAAGGCGAATCAGTCTGGCTTGCAGCTTGTTTACATCGCTCACAGCTTGTTTAGTTTTAACCGAGGACACTGACACTCAGAGTCAGACAGAGACAAAGGAGGAAAAATGGCAAGAATCGAAACCAGGGAACTAGTGGCCAAGGGTCTCTGTTTGGAACTTTCCTTTGCCCACAAGGGTGGACAAATTATTGATTCACCATACATCGAATGTGTGGTTATCACCTCATTTGATCCATAGCAGTGGATCTGATTTGGATTTTGATTTGGATCTGCGGAGACCACTTATGTGTTAACCCTTGCCTGGCTGTGGTGTGGTAATTCATTTGAAGACAATACCACTTATGACAAGTCACTTTGGATGATAATTAGTATGTGGATTTGGAAGGATGACAGATAAAATCTACAGCGACCGTTGGTCTCGTTTTACCACCATGAAACCTGTGGAATACAACATAATTGCCTTCTCTCAACATTTACCCTGGATTACAAATATCTCTCTCTCATCACCTGTTCTGTAGTTGAACTGAACTTTCATACTTTACCATCTCAAGACTCCAAGCCTTGTTTCCCCCGAGCTCAATAGTTAGGGAATTTTATTTATACACATTTATACACATAACACTCACGAGGAAATCTGCAGATGCTGGAAATTCAAACCACACACAAAAAATGCTCGTGGAACACAGCAGGCCAGGCAGTATCTATATGGAGAAGAACTGCTGATGTTTCAGGCCAAGACCCTTCGTCAGGACTAACTGAAAGGAAAGATACTAAGAGATATGAAAGTAGTGGGGGGAGGGTGACATGCGAAATGATAGGAGAAGACCAGAGGTGGTGGGATGAAGCTATGAGCTGGAAAGGTGATCGGCGAAAGTGATGCAAAGCCGGAGATGGGAAAGGATCATTGGACAGGAGGCCTCGGGAGAAAGAAAGGTGGGGGGAAGCACCAGAGAGACATGGAAAACACGCAAACAATTGAATATGTCAGTGATGGGGTGAGAAGGGGAAGAGGGGCATTAACGGAAGTTAGAGAAGTCAATGTTCATCCCATCAGGTTGGAGGCTACCCAGCCGGTATATAAGGTGTTGTTCCTCCAACCTGAGTTTGGATTAATTTTGACAGGAGAGGAGGCCATGGATAGACATATCAGAATGGGAATGGGACGTGGAATTAAAATGTGTGGCTACTGGGAGTAGTCTGATGCTGCTGGTTCGTTTCTAAAGCGTTAGGGTTTGTAACAAAATGGGGCCTGCATCTGGGATATGAACAAATTTAGGGATTGATTTCATATCAATTTGATTGGGGAAATCCCTTTTGATTTATTTGTGTGTGGAAAATTAGCAGCAATGGATGTTGATAAATATCTGGAAGTGTGAACCTCTCAGGCATTAGAGGACACCAGAAGGATTGAGTTGTTGAGTATTGCTAAAACGTTAATACTTGCTAAGGTGAAATTGACAATGAGGATTGCACAGATGCAGAGGATAATAGCTGAACATTATGTATCTGAGCATGTGTTTAAAGTGGAGGAGGAGTTTCCTGAAAGTAAACCGAGTGAGCTTGAGATCCAGTACAAGTTAGAACAATTAAAGATGGAAGCTCCGGAAAGGCAGAGACAGTTTCAGGCTGGAGAGGCAGAAAAGCAGAAAGAAAATTCTCTTACAAAGTCTAATTAAGGGAAAGACTTAGTAAGCCTATTCTGCTTTGACAGTTGCTGAAGCAGCTTATTATTTATTTATTTATGCTGCCTCAATCATTGCCACTGGGCTATAAATGTGCAGGAGCTGTGTGTGGTTCAGTGCTTTGTTCAAGAACACAGACGCTGCCTCGGCTGAGGCTGAAACTCATGACTTTCAGATCGCGAGTTCAACACCTTAACCACATGGCCACGCACCACACATTCTGACCAGTGAAACAGGCTGTGCTCAAAGCTTTCGAGTTGGTCCCAGAAGCAGACCGGCAAAAGTTTAGAAATTTGAAGAAATCTGTGAACCAGACATGTGGAATTTGCCTATGAGAAAATTGTGTGCATTGACCGCTGGTGCACATCTGAACATGTAAATGATTATTTTAACAGCTTGTAAGAGTTGGTTTTAATTGAAGAGTTCAGAAGGCGCGTCCCTGATGGCATAAAGATGTATTTAGATGGAAATGATGCTGCCACTATGCAGGAATCTGCTGGATTAGCAGACCAGTTTGCTTTAACTCATAAAGTTATGTTTACCCTGACTAAGAGTTTCCAAAAGGCTCTTGTCAAGTTGTGGGTAAACCTACTGAGCTCACCCCAGTGGCCTATACCTGTATTCGGTTAACCATTTTCCAAAGTTGTAGTGGATTGTGTTGGCCCATTGCCAAAGACTAAAGCTGACCATCAGTATCTGCTAACTATTATGAGTACCTCATCCAGATTCCCAGAGGCAATACCTCTCAGAAATATTAAAGCGAAGGCTCTTAACAAGATTTTCAGTTTATTTGGTTTGCCTAAAGAAATCCAGTCTGATCAAGGATGTAATTTTACATCTGGATTATTCCAGCAGGTAGTTTCTGAACTGGGAGCAGAACAAATTGCATCATCTGCGTACCGTACAGAATCAAAAGGGGCTTTAGATAGATTTCATTCTACCCTCAAAACAATGATTAAGACATATTGTGTTGAAAATGGAAAAGACTGCGATGAAGGAATACATTTGCTTTTGTCCACAGAAAGAGAGTCAGTACAGGAATCACCGGGCTTTACTCCATTTGAACTTGTATTTGATCGCAGAGGGACCTTTGACCTTGTTAAAAGGAACGGTGGATTGATGTTAACTCGTTAGACTATGTTTTGAAGTTCAAAAATAAACTACAACAAGCCTGTAGTCTAGCGAGCCAAAACTTAAAGATATCTCAAAACAAAATGAAGTGTTGGTTTGATAACAGGACTCCCGAAAGAAAATACCAGGTGGGAGATAAGGTGCTTGCCTTATATTGACGAATCCACTTCAGGTGAAATTCAATACACCGTATGAAATAGTCTCCCAAATTAATGATGTGAATTATGTTATTAAAACACCCAACTGACTTGAACTAACACAGGTGGTACACATAAATATGATAAAGCCTTTTCTGACAAGCAGGCACCATCTGTGGGTGTTGTTATCAAAACAAATGAAACTGGCAACCCTGACAATGAAACACTTGACTCGTCTGAGACTTTTCAGAAGCCAAACATGGTCCCAGTTAGGCTAATGAATTCGGTTGTTCCAGAAAACATTGCTAACAAGTTGTCTCATCTGCAGCCAAAGCAACAACAACAGCTGAAGGAATTAATTCTGAAGTTTAAAGATTCATTTCCCGATGTTCCCAAGCAAACAACGGTCGCAGTACATGATGTAGATGTTGGTCAAGCCAAACTGATTAAGCAACACCCACTTCACATGAACATGGAAAGGTGTAAATTGACTGACCAGGGAATTGAGTATATGCTGGAGAATGGTATTATTACGCCTTCAAAATGAGATTGGAGTCACCCTGCGTTATTGTGCCCAAACCTGATGGTAGTGTTAGATTTTGCACTGATTATGGAAAGGTAAATGCAGTAGCAAAAACAGATGCTTATCCTATCTCTAGAGTGGATGATTGCACCGATAAGGCTGGAAAGGCTAATTTCTTACAAAGATTGATCTGTTGAAAGGGTATTGGTGTGTTCCATTGACGGATAGAGGTAGAGAAATCTCTGCGTTTGCGACACCATCTGGGTTGTATGAATACAATGTTTTGCCTTGTGGAAGGAAAAATACTCCATGAACATCCCAGAGAATGATTTATTTTGTAATTCGAGGGTTAGAACACTCAGATACCTATATTGATGACTTTAGTTACAGGGAGTGGCACTTGGGAAGAGCATATCTCTGCAGTCGAAACGCTATTTGACAGGCTTTCCTAGGACAACCTTACAGTGAATTTGGCCATGCCAGTGTGACCTGTCTTGGCTATGTTGTCGGTCAAAGCAAGTTGGCTCCTGTTCGCGCAAAAGTCCAGGCAATTTCTCAAGTTCCTATTCTGACTGCTAAGAAGGCTCTTAGAAGGTTTCTGGGAATGGATGGATGTTATCGTAAGTTCTGTAAGAACTTTGCTGCTATCGCTCTTCCTCTGACCAATCTCCTGAAGAAGTGTGAAAAGTTTGTTTGGACCGAGACTTGTCAGGAGGCATTTGATTGATTGTTATCAGTATTTGAGATTAGGCCAATCAATGTAGTGCTGTCAGCAAATTTACTTAGCAGATTGGAGCTGTGGGTGTCAACACAAGTCATGGGTGCACAGAGAGTAAAGGAGGGGGCCAAAGAGACAACCCTGTGGGTTATGTGTGCTGAGGGTCAGAGAAACAGAGGAGATGGAGCCCACTCTTACAACATGCTGGCGATTTGACAGGAAGTCCAGGATCCAGCGACACAAGGCAGGGTGAAGGCCGAGGTCTCTGAGCTCCATGTCGATACATCACGACTTACATGTGGCTACTTCTCTGCCCATGACCGCAAGGAACTGCAGAGAACTTTGGAGAGCAGAGAACATCAGAGAAACAAGCCTCCACTCCATGGACTCTTCCCACACTTGCCCTCCCTCGGAAAAGCAGGCCATGTACTCAAATAACCTCATAACCTGGACAGCCTTGCTGCAAGCCCGCTCCCCCATCGGGGAAGAGATACAAAAGCCATAAAGTGCGTAACACCAGGCTGAAGGATGGCTTCCTGTCTGCAGTTATAAGCCAAATGAATGATAAAATAGACTCGACCTCAGAATGTAACTCGACGTGTCCCTGCACCATATGTCTATCTGCACTGCACTTTCTCTGCAGCCACAATGCTTTGTTACAGTGATTATTTTGTTGTACATCAGCTCAACGTACAGTTGTAATGTATTGATCTGTGTGGACGGTACATCAGGCAAGATGCTCACTGGAGCTCAGTACATGATGATAATAAACCAATTCCCCATTTTAATTGTGGGGAAATATTAGACAGACTGAGCTTCTGCTCTGGAACCGCAGAAGGAAACTGAACTGTTATCGTTTCTGTGGAAAGCAAATATATGGAAAAGGCTTCAATCTCACATTACGATCTGTGGTAACTGCGATCAGGTGACCGGTGGTGGGTCTCCCATATCAATATCTGAATCAGGTTTAATAGCACCGGCATATGACATGAAATCCGTTGTACCTGTAATAAACTATTTTAATTGCGTAAATGCAATAAAGTTTTAATTGTGTGGAACTATTTGACTGATTGGGTTGTTGCTTTGGAAATTCTGAAGTGAAGCTGAACTAAACTTTAAACATTTATAAGAAGCTCAGAGAAATGAAAAAGGCTAAACTCTCACATAAACGGGCCAGACACCAGAAACATCGGCTGCACTTCCGCACCTCAAAACAGTGGAATAAAACATGTAGAGGCTATTGCAGAGAGAAAAAAAAACATTGTCCACCCACAACGAGAAGACGTGACAGATCCGGATCTCACTGACTTGTCTGAACGGGTGAAGCTACACGTACACTTAGAGCAGTGAGTCGCAGATGCTGCAGATCTGCAGAAAATCATGAACGGGAAACGGGATCAGGTGATGGGTGGAGGGTCTCCCTCCTGAACCGGTGACTCTGCTCCTCGTCCCTCACACGCTGCCCGACCCATCCACCACATTCCTCACGTTATTCCATATTTACCCCAGATACATGTTTATTTTTCCACACCATATCTTTAAATACATGGATGGAAATTACAATGGACAATATAAGCTTCTGATAATCATAATCTGCAACAATTAGATTCATACTGGGAAAAAATGGTTTAGCTACATAATGTCTCATAGGCCTGATTTGATTCTTACAAATTGATGAATATGTTCTAAAAAAACAAATTCACTCCCTACTTTTACATACTTCTTTCATTTTGCTTGCTTTTTCTTTCCACTTTTTCTATGTGTATACCTCAGATAAATACTTTGTGGAGATTTGTGATATATATGATTATATGATATATATGTACAATGTCTGAAATACATGTAATGGAAATGTTTGTTTGATGAACTTCATTAAAAAAATAAATCACAAAAAAATCAAGGTGACCGTTGGAATACGGGAAAACGGAAATTAACTGAAATGAGGAGTCAACGGACCGCACCGTGACACGAATAGCAAGCAGAATGATGTCGGGCCGAATGCATTTGTTTCCAATTAACTTCGTGTCGTTGAAGGTGCTGCTCCATACAAATGTCATCATTCATAGCTCACGATGTATGTCACAATTTTAACATAAACCAACTCCAGACTCCAGACTCTTGTTCTAAAAATAGCTTAGGGAATGCAGAATCTACTTTAAGACTATTTACCAGATCAGAGGAACAGCGGATAAGAATGAGAAAAAAAAATACACCCGCGCACATTGAATCAGAGACTCACAAGACCATGATAACACTTTTTCACACTGTAGCAAAGACTGACTGGTACAGTATGAAACCCACACTCTCACGCTGTTGCAGAGACCAGCATGTACATAAAGAAATGCATACACTCACACCGAACCTGAGCGTGACACCTTCAGAACCCCACACTCTCAGTCTGTACCACTGATATGCACAAAATGAAACCCACACTCTCACAGTGCACTGAGGCCAGTGAGTACAAAACGAACCACTTCTCTTCACACTATTCCCGCGGCAAGACGGTAGAAACTGATCAACACACTCGATTGAATGTCTCCAGTTTGTTGATTGCCTTTGTCTTGCGGTCGTTCTCTATCACTAACCCGCGATTTATGTGAATTTCATATCAATCGTCTCCTCAATTTCAGCTCGAAACCTACTGCATCCTGAATCCTTTTCTGTCCAGCACACTGAACTATTATTCTCTGTTCTTCCAACTCACTGTGTTATTCCTCTTGTTCCGCTATGAATGACTCTTGTTTCTGCAACCTTGTCCTGCGATAGTTTCAATGAAACTTCAGCCTAATCAGTAAGCAGACTCTGTTCAATCATGGCCAGTATTGGAAGAGAAAGACATAAACAGGGCCGTCGGCAAATAACGTAATATAGTTACCGGAGAGAGGTTGAGAGATGCTTACACACACACACACACACACACACACACACACACACACACACACACACACACACTTTAACACGCTCACGGATACACATACAGATACGAAAGATGTGGGGTAGATAGATTAAGTGATGGAGGGAACCGTCACAACTCTGGACATCGACGTATCAAAATTCAATATCATACTGGAGTAGGTGATCTAAATGAAGCAAGCATTAATGTCGTCTAGATCCTAATGTCGTCTAGGGTGAACTGGACAGAGAGTTTGTGTACACAGCGGATATGTTTTATCTCTGGTGGCACATTGTTCGACGGGGTGGGGTGGGTTTGTTGCCGGAACTATGACGCCAGATTCTCAGTAGTTAATCAATCAAATGGGAAACGTGACTTCACTCACACTCCTGCTCACAAACTCTCTCAGAACCACACGGAACAAGACTGTTACCATTTTATCAGTGAACATGGATGTCGCGATACAGGCCAGACCGATGCTGTCATCAGAAAATCGAAATGATCATTATATTACTTATCAGTGGAACTCACTCGAATAAACTCACTCTCTGGTTCACAAACAAAAGAGAGCAGAGATACACGGTGAAGGTAGCAATTTCGAATTGTTGAGAGAAAAGTATTCGGATAAATGCTGCTCGAACACGAAATGTGCTGCCTGTGTGAGTTTTATTTCAATCAGATGCAGAATGAAACCCATACTCTCAAAAAGTAACAGAAAATAACTGATATAGAGTGAAACCCACACTCTCACACTGTAGCGGAAACTAACAGATACAGAATTAAACTCATATTCTCACACTGTAGCAGAATCCAACAGATACAGAATGAAACTCATATTCTCACACTGTAGCAGAGACTGACAGATACAGAATGAAACTCACACTCCTGCTCACAAACTCTCTCAGAACCACACGGAACAAGACTGTTACCATTTTATCAGTGAACATGGATGTCGCGATACAGGCCAGACCGATGCTGTCATCAGAAAATCGAAATGATCATTATATTACTTATCAGTGGAACTCACTCGAATAAACTCACTCTCTGGTTCACAAACAAAAGAGAGCAGAGATACACGGTGAAGGTAGCAATTTCGAATTGTTGAGAGAAAAGTATTCGGATAAATGCTGCTCGAACACGAAATGTGCTGCCTGTGTGAGTTTTATTTCAATCAGATGCAGAATGAAACCCATACTCTCAAAAAGTAACAGAAAATAACTGATATAGAGTGAAACCCACACTCTCACACTGTAGCGGAAACTAACAGATACAGAATGAAACTCATATTCTCACACTGTAGCAGAATCCAACAGATACAGAATGAAACTCATATTCTCACACTGTAGCAGAGACTGACAGATACAGAATGAAACTCACACTCTCACTCTGTAGCAGAGACTGACAGATCCAGAATGAACTCCACACTCTCACAGTGTAACAGAAACAGGATCTATTTGCAGATAAAATCGCAGATGTGACAATGAAAATTGCCAAATATGCAGGAAAAATCGATTCCGGATTGTTTGTGGCAAGAGAACCACAGTGAAAGTTTCTGGTTGGAAAATGGGAACAGTCGTGACCGCTGCCAATACAACTGTGGAACGTTGTAAATGAAGCCCGCTCATTACTCACTTAATGGTTTCATTACACATTTTGATCCAATTACACAGAGGGATCAGACTGAGGTAAAGCCAATTGACAGTGACGTGTTCCTGTTACATTTCCACATTATTTGCCCCTGAGACACTGCCGATGATGCAATTTGTTTGTTCAGTAACAGTGGTCCAATGTGGGACTTGTCACTGTTGATCGATCCCCTGTATAAATCATAGCCTGTTTCAGTACGTCAGTCCAGAGTGTCTTGCCGAGCTTTGGAATTCAGAGCAATAGCGTTCGCTGCGTCACTCAGGTGGGATATCCAGTAATCTGGTGGATAGAAGACATTTACTACCCTGTTATTTCAGCCGGTGGAATTCCCGGTATGCCGCTGTCACACCTGCAAACGGCAGAAACTGAGAGTTAATACGAATATTCTTATTCTGAAGTGTTTTTATCGCTACTTGTTTCCATAGTCACCAGTTAAGTCCCCGCATTTCAGTCATGGGCAGAAGGCTCTGGCAATATTAATCCCTTTGCTTTCGTAGCAGGCATCGTTCCATATTGGAGCCGAGATTCTATCTGATTGAAATCCTCTCCGCTGTCCCGATACATAGAATAACGGTGAATTGAAATGTCTGCACAGGAGGGTACCGGGTTATACCGCATCTGTGAGAACCAGTCGTCCTTCTGTGGGTCTGTCCGTAGGAATTGCGTGTGAATTGTGTGACTGGATAATGGAACAACGTTAAGGGCTAATTTATTTTAGAAATGTGATCAGAGGGAACGGCAGATGCGGATTTCATTTTGTTCCTGTGATGCGGTTGTTTCATGTCCATCCTTCACTGTTTTTGCCCCCTAACTCTCAACTCTCAACTGCGGCCGAGAAAGCCTTTAAGCAGCTCCGCTCTCGTTGGTTTTGATAATTTCCCCCAGATTTAACACATTTACAAAACTCGTGGCAAGTTCCCTGTCACGCCAATAATGCACAGTCAGCGGGTTCATATGTTCTGCGTCCGGTTTTGAGACAGAAACAAATCACAAGATCTAATCTAAGTCTATCACACTGCTGCTCAATTTCCTGAACTCGTCAGTAATTTCACTGCTTCCTTCCCTCTCTCTTGCAGTTAACCTGGTGGCGATTGTTATCCTGTTCCGTGGAAAGTGCGGTCTCTCCAAATGTATCACTCGCTACCTACTGGGAATGGCAGTGGCTGATCTCATGGTCGCTCTCTCTGAACCTCTACTGAAGTGGACTGTTATGATATACTTCAGATTTTCTGTCTTCCGTTTGCAGGGTCGTTTATTGCCTGCTTTTAGCCAGCACCGGGATCTCTGTCTGGCTGACAGTCGCGTTCACCTGTGACAGATTTGTGGCCATTTGTTGTGCAAAGCTGAAAATAATATATTGCACGGAAAGAACAGCGGCTGTGGTTATCGGAACAGTGAGTGTCCTGGGTTGTTTAGAAAGTATCCCTTTCTACTTCATATTGCAACCTACGAAGATAATTAATGGAGTTTTCCATGGTTGCGTGATCAAATCGAGCTTCTCTACGTCCCCCTCGTGGGCCGCATTTGAGATGATTCATCGCATTTTCATGCCTTGTCTCCCGTTGTTTCCGCATTTGAGATGATTCATCGCATTTTCATGCCTTGTCTCCCGTTGTTTCTGATTTTATTGTTCAATTCTCTGACCGTTAGATGGATCTTTTTCGCCAATCAAGTCCGAATGGGGCTTCGGGGCCGGAACAACGGAAAGAATGACAAGGATCCAGAGACGGAGAACCGAAGGAAATCGGTCGTTTTACTGTTGAGTATAACCGGGAGTTTTATATTTCTGTGGTTAACACGGGTGGTAATTGATATCTACCAGTGGATTACAAAAATCCCTCGCTACTCGGCCGTGGATCCTGTTTATATCGCAGACTCCACGGCGGCGATGCTGCAGATCCTCAGCTCCTGCACCAACACATGTATTTACGCCGTGACTCAGAGTAAGTTCAGACAGGAGCTGAAGAACGCGGTGAAATACCCGCTGAAACTGATAACTAAATATGTTAAATCATAGAGCGACCAGTTTCGTTCTGCAGTAGACAGGACTCAAACACCACGTTCCCTCTATATCTGACTGCCGATATGTAGAACAACCGCGAACAGCTGAGCTCTCTAAAATACGCATATGTTTATTTTTCAACTCCGGCTCCATCTCCGGACGGCTCTCTCTTTGTCCCAGCATATTTCCGTCTTTACCTCCGTTCACGTCCCAAGGCCTCGTGATATTCTGTTTTCTTACTTCGCCTTCTATTCTTTGTTTCTCTCTGTCCACTCGCCCGGTCCCTACTGAACAAAATAATAAATCTCTTTGTTGTATGTAGTGCATATATTTACACTGATAATAACTGTACGCTGAACTGTAATAAAATTCCAAAGCCACGGGAAAAAGTTGCACGTTTTTGTATGATCTCTCTCTCTCTCTCTCTCTCTCTCTCTCTCTCTCTCTCTCTCTCTCTCTCTCTCTCTCTCTCTCTCTCTCTCTCTCTCTCTCTCTCTCTCTCTCTCTCTCTCTGGATCTAACTGAGTTCTATCTGGAACTGTAATCGGTATTTGAAATCCGATTTAAACACGGAAATTACTGGATACGCTCAGCTGGGAAGGTCGAGTCGGTTGGAATGTTAATTAATATTTGATCATCTGAGCCTACCGTTCATCACAAGGAAAATGAATCAAGCACCTCGTGTCTGAGGATTGAAAGACAGTGTTTTTTACAGAATTACTTTAAATTATGTGGTACCGCTTGCTGACGGAACATTCCTCATTTTTTTGCATTTCTAGCTCCGTCTCACTGATACACCGCCCTTTAGCCGATCAGCGTTATATAACACCGGTATAACTCATGCAGTTTGAGTGGTTTGACGACTACAACAAAACTGTCCGGCAAGATTATATGACAAGACCACCGCATTCCAGAGATGGCAATGACCTGGGCTTAATTCTGTTGTGTGAATGCACCCCATATCCTCCTGATGCTGACTGCTGTCTGAGTACAATCACAAACAAGACTAACCTGCAAATGCTGGAAATCAAGGTACTACACACAAGATCCTGGAGGAACTCAGCAGGTCATGCAGCATCTATGTAAAAGAGACGTTTCGGGCCTCGACCCTTCAACAAAGTGATCCAGCACAATAGGATTGGACTTTTCTACCGTGATTGCAGTGTCAACGACAGATCTTAGGCAACCTGGCATGCCTCTTACAAATGGTGTAATTGTGCAGAATAATAAGGAATGGGTGGGCTGAGGCCCCCATGTCGTCGTGTTAAAATGCCACTAGGAAACCCTTGTTGTACATTCACAAATAATTGGAAATGAGCTGGATTGTCAGATATGCCCAGAGCAGAGGAAGTTGACAACGCGGTGTTAAGAGTATTAAAGGCTGCGTTCTTTTCCTGAGTCTGTTGCATTTCGGCAGACATGCTCAGTAATGCGGCTTGTCGAAGAGGAGCCTCCATCAGTTGGTCTACAATAATTGAAAATTCCCAAAACGGGAAGCATTTCAGTTCGGGAGCGGGGTGGTGCTTCATTAGTAAAAGCTGCAATTTGTTCTTTTGCCTGTTGCCGAGTTCCTTACGAAAGAATGTGCTCTAAATACTGTGGAGTGTCCTGCAGTTTATTGAGGGTTACCCCGTGACCACTTTTAGGCCAGGTTTCTCAACAAAGCCACAATACTTTTTTCATGATTAACCAGGGTGGGAGAGGCAACAAGAAGATAATCAAATTTTTGGTAAGTTCTACTTCCCCTGGAAACCGGAAGGTGCATAAATCTAGTATTTACTGCGGCGGTATAAAGAGAGAGGCTCTCAGTTTATCCATGAAACAACCTGGTCCAATTCACTTCCCACTGTCACTGTAAGTAAAAATAACACTACTGACTATCCTTATGTAGTAAGACCTGAACAGGATCCACAACAGAATAACATTCCGATGTGACAGGAATACTGGAGTGGATGACGTTGGTATCGCCTACGACGGGATGTATAGATATATTTGTTAATAACCATGAAGTATTGTAAAAACAAGTCACTCATTATCACAGCCTGGTTTTGGAAACGGTAAAACAGGAAAATTACAAGGACTACAGGTTGGTAGCAGCACTTCCTGATCCGAAAGTGCTTTTATGATAGGCTTCATGCCTTCCACTGCCTCGGATGACCGTACAGAGGTTAGAATAGCATTGGGCTTCGTGGGGTGCGGCGCAATGTACACGGTTCACATTTTTATGCTTTGCCCACGGAGAGGGAGGTACCTGCGAAACCAACCAGATTACGAAATACCCGGTCGTACCGGGCGGTGGGAAACAGGTCAAGCTTTGTTTTAACGATGAAGGAAATATTATACATCCAGCCTGAATGGAATGAAGTTGTCCAATAACATTAGTATTAGGTAGAGTTAAACTGAGTGCGGTTTAACTCCTGTGAAGTCGGAAACACGAGTTCGAGTAGTTCCGGAGTTGCACTGTGTTTGACTATAGTGACATGACGGGTTAAGGTTGGCAATTTAAATCGCTCATTCTGTTGTTCAATAAAAAACAATTCTGCCACTATTTCCTCTGGATAAGTTGAACAAGTAAGTATACTTGGAGAGCACAGGACCACACAAGATCAAAGAGTGAGTCTATGGCTGCTGCCAGAGTTAGCATGTGATATACAAAATTATTCATTTGTATTCATTGGAGTTCACTAAGGAGAATGACATGGAGAGAAGTGAGGTCAGGGAGGGAGTATAGTGATATTTTCAGACGTACTGATACTGAGGAGGAGATGGTGTCGTGTATTAAGTTGTGCATTCCTTTGGGGGTTTCGGTCCACTGGGGACACAGGCCCCATCCATGTAAACATGCAGTATAAATTGTTATCATGGTCAGTAAACAGACATTGCGTAGAGGGGGCTGTTCCTGTGCTATACTGTTCCCAGTTTATTGGTCAATGAATTGAAGCCCAGTGGGCAACGGATCAATTGGGTCTGCGACTGTGGTTCTCGACCGGGACACAGAGCCTGCCAGGTTGGGGTGATCAAGCAATCAGCATGCTCGAAGAGGAACTGGGAACGTTATTTAGGAAAATAAACTTATCGAGCTGTCTGAAGAAAATGGGGGACGGGACGGAATGAATGTTGTTGTAGCAGGAGCTAGTATAGGTTTGATGGGCTGGATGATCTACCCCACCCACAGTGATCCCATGGCTACTAATAACATCAAACTCTTAGTCTGATCTCCAGGGGAATTGTAATCCATCTGGGCCCACAAGATCAGTTTATTAAATAAGGGCACACGTCTGTAAAGTCACTTACACTGTATTCCAAGCAGACCCAGCTGCCAGAGGATGCACCGGTCAGTAAGGACACAGACCAGTACAAGACTCCAATACAAGAGTAGATTTGTTTTCAACATTGAATACCTATATCTGGACAATCCCAGTTTGGCACTGTAGCTGTGATTAAAAAAAAAGCACCATCAGCATTGTGTTATAGTGGCATAAGCATTTGCAACACCATGCACGGTATGGGAAGGATAACCACCTCTGAAAGAGTTGGCACCAGACCGAAGACAGACATCTCTGCAATAGTCGGTGCCATTCTGTAAGACCACTGATCTTTACAACAGCTGGCTCCGCTCTGCAAGATACACATGTTTACGACAAATGACAACGAACTGTAAGGATATAGATCTTTACGACAGCGGCATCATACTGTAAGAGTAGAGATCTTTATTACAACTAGCACCATGTCCCAAGGGCAGAGACCACGTCAAGAGCTAGCACTGGATTGTAAGGGCAGAGATCTTTGTAACTGTTGGCAGCATGCTCTGAGGAGACATTCCTTTACAACAACTAGATAGCAAAAGACCCGCACAGCCACGGATAAGTTAGGCGTACAGAGGATGTTTCCAGTGGTAATGTGTCCAGAACCAAAGGGGACAGCCTCAGAATTGAGGGGCGAACTTTTACAAAGGACATAAGGAAGATTTTTTTTCTTTATCCAGAGAGTCGAGAATGTGAGAGACAGGGGTAGAGACCAAGTCCGTAGGTAAGTTTAAGGCACTGTAATATTGTCCCTGATTAGAAGTACAACTCCACGTTCTTTTACCTCCACCTCTGCGCTTTCTAAACTTATGAAATCCTTTTATAGTCATCATCCATTCTAGTCCCGCTCTCCGTCTGGTATCTGTAATGTACTCGTCGCATTAGAAGTCTGATTTCAGCCCATCAAATAACTTAATTGAATTTTGCCTCCGCCTTTCTTCATTTTCTGATCCGGTGCTCTCGTTCCGAGCCCAT
The DNA here is from genome assembly GCF_030144855.1 of Hypanus sabinus. NCBI lineage: Eukaryota > Metazoa > Chordata > Chondrichthyes > Myliobatiformes > Dasyatidae > Hypanus > Hypanus sabinus. Next base: position 219,521 of record NW_026781583.1, on the reverse strand, counting down.
AGGAAAATTAGTTTAAACCCTCGTCAAACAGTACCTAACCTTCCGGCCAGGGTATTAGTTCCCCTGACAAACACGCTGGTTGAACTCGGCAGGTCGGGTAGCATCCGCTGAAGCGAGCAGTTACCGTTTCGGGCCGAGACCATTCGTCAGGACTGAAAAGAGAGGGGGCAGGGGCCCTATAAAGAAGGTGGGGGAGGGTGGGAAGGAGAAGGCTAGTAGGTGCCAGGTAAAAACAAAAACTAATCAGAGGAAAGATCAAGGGGTGGGGAGGGAAAGCAGGGAGGGTATAGGCAGGATAGGTGAAGAAGGGATCTAAGGGGAAAGCACTATGGGTACTAGAAGAAGGCAGAGTCATGAGAGGTGATAGGCAGCTAGAAGAGGAGGCAGAGTTTAAGTGGGATGGGGCACGGGAGAGGGAGGGAATTAACGGTTGGAGAATTCGATGTTCATAACAAGGGGCTGGAGACTACCCGACTGTATATGAAGTGTTGCTCCTCCAACCTGAGTTTGGCCTTATTGTGGCAGTAGAGGATGCCATGTATGGACATATTCGAATGGGAATGAGAAGCAAAGTTGCAGTAGGTGGCGAACGGCAGGTCCTGTCTTTTGTGGCGGACGGAGAGGAGGTGCTCGACGAAGACGTCCCCCAATCTGCGTTGGGTATTGCCGATGTAGAGGAGGCCACACCGGGAGGACCGGATGTAATAGTTGACCCCAGCACACTCACAAGTAAAATGTTGCCTCACATGGAAGGTCAGTTTGGGGCCCTGAATTGTGGTAAGAGAGAAGGTGTCGGGACTGGTGTAGCACTTACGCTTGCAGGGATAATAACCTGCTGAGTTCATCCAGCGTGTTTGTACGTGTTCACTTAACCACAGCATCTGCAGTGTACTTTGTGTTTACCATTAGTTCCCCTCCAGTTCCGATGGAATCCGTCCCTCTTGTACGGATCACCCATTCCCCGAAAAAGCGTTCCAATGGCCCAAGGAGTTAAAACCCTGCAGCCTGCACTATCGTCCCTCAGACACACATTCATACCATTCCGACTTGCGCCAGCTCGATTCAGCAGAAGTAATCCGGAGACAGGTACGTATGGAGGTCCTTCTGTTCAGCCACATTCCTAACTCTACATACTCACTGCGTGAAGCTCTTCCTCATTTTGCCTGTGTCATTCATTCCAACACACTTCACAAGCTCTGACTGTTCAGCTTTCAGCTTGATGATATCCTTGAGCCACTCCGATGCATCCTGGAACCTTGCGTCCCGGAAGCAATACACCAACCTTGTGTATTTGCTGTCATAGTCTCCTGACTGTCCCCCTAACTATAGAGTCGCCTATCACTACAATACTGCCTGACCTTTCCCTTATATACAGCGCCTTAGAGCCAGCTCCGTTGCTCCGGCTGCTGTTGTGCCCTAATGGGTCATCAACCCCCACCCTGTTCTCTCCAAATCAGTATACTTGTTGCTGAAGGGATTAGCAATAGGAAAACTGCCAATAATGTTTAGTCAGTTTTTGAACTTAAATAAATTCGTATAGTTTGGTACAGACAAAAGTCATCGATAGTGTCATCTCACTCGGGCTGTTGTCTGAGAATCTGATTTAGAATCTGCTGTGCTCTGACACCGGAGGTCTCGGACCAATATTCGGAGCCAAATTGTGAATACTTGGAGTAACATGTGACTGCACAGCCCTCCTTCCATTGACGCAACGCGATCTGAATGGCACGTTCATTGGCAGAGGGATACCGTCCTTTGTGTGCATAGGTGACAGAAGGAGGAAAGAGGCGATGGGTGACTTGGAAATCACCGTGTTCAGTGTCAGTGCCATATCGGTAGCAGTTATGACCTTCTGAGTCTGACTCCCTGTTCACGTTCAGAATGGATCGTTTGCTCTTGGATGTGGAGCAGCAAGAGCAGGTGCCATATTCCAGGAACAACTCTCACCAGTTCCGGGACAAGGTGAATTTCTCCACTGTGGCTGGATGGGACTGGTGTACTGGGAATGCGATTTCACTCACAGTGGGTTGTTCTGCCATTCCACCCCGTGTGTCGAAAGGAGCTCGCCATGAAACGAAAATCATACCTCATTTCTGCTCAGTCCTGTAGGAATAATAAGTCTGTTGTGGAGAGTCCTGTGGGATTATGTTACATTGGAAAGACAAGTTTAGATCTCCAAAACCGTATGTACAAATTACAACAACTCGCTGCTAAGGGTAAAGTCACGGGAGCTCGTAGCTTCTGCCCACTCGCAATGCACTAGGACAAAATTCAGCCATCTTGCAAACACCGTCTGTACAGGGCAATGGACTGAGGCTGAATTACATTCTCCCCAAATGCTGATAATTCCGAATTAATATTCTGATAGAATATGCATTAATATTCGTGTATTTGTTCCTGGAGGGGAGGAGGGTATGTTTGATGTTTGAAATTTAAAAAGTCATGAAGGTTACAGAGGAGATTTACCAGGGTGCTGCCTGGTTTAGAGAGTATGGATTATGATCAGGGATTGAGGGACCTAGGGCTTTACTCTTTGGAGAGATGGAGGATGATAGGAGACATGATAGATGTGTGCAAGAAATTAAGAGCAATAGACAGAGTGGACAGCCAGCGCCCTTTCCCCAGAGCACCACTGCTCAGTGCAAGAGGACATGACTTTATGATAAGGGGTGGAACGTTAAAAGGGGATATTAGAGGAAGGTCTTTTATTCAGAGAGTGGTTCGTGCGTGGAATTCACTGCCTGAGTCAGTGGTGGGGGCAGATACACTAGTGAAGTTTAAGAGACTACTAGGCAGGTAGATGGAGGAATTTAAGTTGGGGTGGGGTTATGTGTGAGGCAGGGTTTGAGGGTCTGCACAACATTGTGGCTCGAAGGGCCTGCAATGTGCTGTACTATTCTAGGTTCTGTGTTCTATGTTCCAATATGAATACTTGAATACCATGCATATTCGACTATAGCATTGGTAAAAGTTGGTCTACCGATGTCGGTGGCTAAAGTGAATTGGTAAATGACAGGGAGAATAAATAATTTTCCAGTAATATGAGAAACTGAGATGAGCTGTTGGCATTTGAAAAGGTATCCCATTTACTGCAAAGGAACTGCCGCAGTTTAAGCAATTGGTATGATCGGATTAAATCTGGAGGATGCATGGCAATGCACAAGTGCAGACACAATGCAGACAAAATGTCTACGTAAGGCCAGGAGATCCATATCAAATGCTGGAATGTGAATTACAACGGTGGACCAGGGGGATCCCGGAAGCACATGGACAGATCTTTGAAGGTAAACGCCCAGTTCGGTGGGAAATTTAGCAGCCGAATTGAGATCTGATTCTGTTGACTGACGGCAGTGAATGCCAGAGAAGGTAGCTCTGCTGGATCTATAGCAACACTAGTCTGCATAAAGATGTAGTGTTGTGCGCAGTCTGGCCATTCGGCCAAAGGGACATACAGACACAGTAACATTAACATTAGGAAGATGTGATGTGCAAGCACACTTCTGCTTTCAACGTCAGGCATGAATTCTTAAGAATCCAAACTCCATATCGCGGTATAACTTCTGGAAACCTTTAGACCTTTATTTGTCACATATCTACGAACAGCAGCTTGAAAATACTCAAAACTACTCTCCTACCACAATTTCGGGGGAAAAGGTAACAAAGATACAGGAGTGAATACAACATCACCCTGAAAACGCGTGTTACGGGGCTTTATTACAATATTTATTATACTATTATAGAATGTGTTTATAATTATATGATGTATAATATAACATTGGCTTCACAATCTGTCTATTTTTGATGTTGCACCTTATCATCTATCTTTCACTACAGCGGTTATACCTCACTCCGCATTCCGTAATTCAACTACTACGACCCCAGTTACATAATTGAATAACGTAGAACCGTTCCGAATCTAGAACTACTGAAGTTCATGCAATAGCGTATGTTAATAATTAGGTGTGAACATTGACATTGTCAGCCGGTTGTCCTATTCCCGCCTGAAAGACTTTTGCAGTACTATTCCAAAATAACTACTGTCGTTCGGCGGTCTGTGTGTATAATGAATTTGGAGGTGTCATCTGCAGGTAGCTTGGTATAGTTGTGCAAAATGTAGTTTGAATAAAAATGCTGCTGATTATACAGGATGATTTAATGTCAGATTTATGGGACAAAAGCAAAAAGAAAAAATATGATCCCTTCACTCTCTGGTGATATCAGAGACCGAAAGATACACAATGAACTCCAAACACTCACACTGCAGAAGAGACTGCGAGGTACAATATGAAATCCACACTGTTAAACTATACAAGAGAAAGACAGGTACTGAATGAACCCAATACTCTCACACTGTACTAGAGACAAATACGCACAGAATTAAACCGACACTCTCACTCTGCAGAAAAGTCAGCGAGATGCAGAATGAAATCCACACTCTCGCACTGTAGAAGAGACACAGAGATACAGTATGAAATCCACACTCTGACTCTCTAAAATGCACCAGCAGGAACAGATGAAACCTACACTATCATACTGTACCAGAGACATGACCTGATGTCCATTGTTTGGCTCCTTCTTGGCGACTTTGTAACTCCCCAGAACCATCTCTGATGATCGCTGTTTCGTTGGTCTTAAGCCTGCTTTTTTCATCCTCGGGAATGGATATTCCACATCTTGTCACAGACATGACCACTTCGAGTTACCATCCTTTCCCTACCTCAGTGGGGCAAACCAACCCAGAACGCCAAGCACTAAACAACTTTCACATTTCTGTTGGGCTTTTCCCTGAACACATCAGTTCCTAGTTTTCATCCCCAGGTTCCTGCCTCATAGCATCATAATGGGAACTCCCCCCCAAATTAAACACTTCCCAATATATTCTGCTCATGTCTTTGTCCGTGGCTATGTAAGAGTTCAGGGGGTTGTCGTCAGTATCAACAAAACTCACGCTAAGCCTCGTATAACTTAGTTGAGCTTATTCTCTTCAAGCATCAACTTTCTAAATCATTTCTAAACTTTTCTAAATTAAAAAAAAACTACGTCACTGTTTGAATTCTTTTTGCGCCACCTCACTTGTTTATTTATTTCTTATTGTTTATTTTAGCGCCGCTTTTGGACGTATTGTACTATACACACATTTCACGACATTTACTAGAGAGAGTAAACGTGATGCTGGTTCCGAGTCTGGTGATGGAAATGAGGAGCCAATGATGATCCATAATATGCACCACCATTTATTGAGACCTTATTCGGAGCCATGGAAGTACCCGCTGTACGACAGTGTTAAAGTACCCCCGCTTGTTATCATTGAAGGCTAAAGATCTCTATAATAAACTCAGTGACAAATATTACCAATACCGAATGGGCATCGGCTTTTCTGGCTCCGAATAAGATCTCAGTAAATGGTGGTGCATATTATGGATCATCATTGGCTCCTCATTTCCATCACGAGACTCGGAACCAGCATCACGTTTACTATCGTTGTCAATCATGCCTGCGCAAAGGACTGCTGAGATCATTGTGACTGAAGAAGTATGGATAAAGTTGGAATAAAATGACGGAATCCGTACGGTCCACAATTACTTCAGCAAATAACTCAGACTGTTCAAGCTCGCTGTAATGTTCATATGATGTGGGATTGGTTTCAGGATAAATCGTGAGCTAACTTAAAGCTATAATTTGCTTTGAGAGATATGCAGGGAGATGTAATACTATTAAGAACAAATGAAATTAATATGAAGGCAACAATAGAAATAGGTGCTGGGTCGTGACTGGCATTTCAATCAGGAATGCGCGGAACAGCTTTAAAAAGTTTCTGATTGTCTACTTTACCAGACGGTGTTATGGACTGAGCTTTCCGTATTCCCTGTGGCGCCGTGAGAACACAGAAGTAGAAACGGCGCATTGTTTGTTAACTGACCGTAACTAACTCGAGTTATGTGCAACCATTGTTGTTGTTGTTGTTTTTTTTAACCGGGGTATAGATTAATGCATAAAAGGGCAGCGAGATCAGAACGCAGCGGAGTGGCGCTTAGTGCAAGAAGTGCGGCACATTTTGTACAATATCCGAAAAATGGCTCTACTGACAATCCGGCATGTGGCGATTGTATTTTACCCTATTCTGGCAGCTTTCGGTGTTCCGGGTAAGTGTACACATCCTCTGTCTGAAATGTTATGACGCTCTTCTGTTAACAGTCATTTCACTGGGTATTCCTTATCGCCGAAACCAGCCCAGCGCGGAGAAACGGCAGACTATTGCTGCTGAACGGTTCGTCGCCGCTCTCTACGCTGATGCAGGATCAGGTTTACTGCTCCCACTCCCTCCAAAGTTCAACGTAGGCGATGGTGCTCAAATTCAGAGAGACCAATCCTCCCCGAATTTGACCACTGTCAGCGTAAATTTGATACCGCGGATTGAAATGTATTTTGTGATCTAACATTTGGTGAAGGAGCAGTACAACAGTATGAACTGTGGGAACGTTGCAGATTGTACCAACTGCCACCGTTGCTGATCTCTCTCTCTCTCTCCCTCCCTCCCCCTCTCTCTCTCTCTCTCTCTCTCTCTCTCTCTCTCTCTCATTCTCTCACTCTCTCCCTCCCCTCTCTCTCTCTCTCTCTCTCTCTCTCTCTCTCTCTCTCTCTCTCTCTCTCTCTCTCTCTCTCTCTCTCTCTCTCTCTCTCTCTCTCTCTCTCTCTCTCTCTCTCTCTCTCTCCCCTTTGATAATATGTCTCACTCTTACCAGTTGGGAATTATAGTAAATATAGCCATCACAAGAATGGAGTGTCCAGCTGGATATTTGAATTAATTTCTCCCTATCACACCTTGAAGGTGATAATAAATTTGATCAAAAATGGCAGATATATCGAAGTGTAAGAGCTATAAAAGTGTAACACTTCTCTTCTCCTTATTTGTAATTCACACTTTGTATCTCTTTCCCTAGCGAACCTACTGACAATAGTGGTCCTCTTCCGAGGGAATTGCGGCCTTTCCAAATGTATATCCCACTACATGGTTGCCATGGCAACGGCAGATCTCCTGGTGATAATGTTCTGTGTAATCGGGTATCATATCGTCATGTACCAGTATCCAATATCCTTCCTTTCCTACACATCGGCCTGTAAGGTTGGTATGTACATCAATGTAACCAGCCTGCAATCTTCGGTCTGGTTCACTGTCCTGTTCACGGTCGATCGATTTGTAGCGATCTGTTGTCAGAAGCTGAAAGCGAAATATTGCACAGTGCGGACAGCTGTTTCCGGCATTATAACCGTGGCGCTCCTGTTGCATTTACAGAACGTCCCGTTTCTATTTGAGTTTAAACCCGTCAGTGTAGTTAACGGTATTCAATGGGGCTGTAAGCGGAGCTCGTGGTTCAAGACGTCTCGTGTGGGAGCCTCAGTCTCCATTCTGCAGAGTATTTTAACTGTTATATTACCTTTTGTTCTGATAGCCCTGTTTAACTGTGTGACAGTAAGGCGCATTTTATTAGCCAGTAAAGCTCGCCGCGGACTGCGCGGTCACAGCAGTCAAACACAGAAAGATCCGGAGATGGAAAGCCGCCGGAAATCCATCATTTTACTCTTTAGTGTGTCCGGCAGTTTCATTCTGTTGTGGCTGACGGCCGCCGTGACCATTCCTACCACCCGACTCACAGGAACCGCGCATTACGACGGCGATTACACCGACTCTGCCTACGTCGCCACTGAAGCCGGCTTCATGCTCATGTACCTGAGTTCCTGCACGAACGCCTGCATTTATACAGCGACCCAGGCTAAGTTTAGAGTAGAAATGCGGCGGGTGTTAAAATCTCCTTGGACTTTGTTTTCAATATTGTTTAAAGAGCACAAGGAACGCAAAACACATGTTCCTAAAGGTCGAACGTTCATTAACCGCTAATTCTCCGCATCGGGCACCCGCCATTGGGTCGCGATGTGCATTGGAGTTTTATGTGTTTAAGTATAATGGGTCTGGCTATTGACTTGGAACAAAATAACACTCAAGAAGCGTCCTTGACGGCCGTGACGTCATCAACGTTCCCCGTATCTGATCACTCAGTTGATTTCATTCACTCTTTCCGTTTCACAGCTGCGTTGACACTCAGGGCTTATCTGGCCGCAGGGTAACTCGGGTAAATTTGGAGCAATCGCAATGACTTTTATTCTGGTAATGTAGATTCGCTGCTGTCAGCGCTGTGACAGAGCCACCTTCTTATAGATTGCAGCGGGGGATCAATATTGCATAGATTCTGCCCCAGCTCGACTATGGCGAACTATGCCAATCCCCAGAGCTATAATACAGCCCGTATCCCTCTCTGCATTTGTAACCAAAGGCTATACAAACACTTTTCCAATATTTTATTATCACCTACATAGAGCACGTCTGCTGTAGATATAACCACGCACACGGGGCGAAAAAAGAATGTCTTCAGGTCTGTGTATGCACGTGCCTGTAGGTTTAGCCACTGCTGACGTAGGAAAAGACAAAGCTGTTGGCTATCTGTACAATATACACCTCCTCATAATTGGAAAAACTTCTACAAGGACCATTCACATCATTTTCTATTTGAAACAAACACACTTCTCCGTATAATTTATCCCCTTCCCCACAGTCCAGAAACAAACGTGAATTTTGATCTACCATTATTCAGTTCTTACAAAATCCTTCACATGGCGTGGGAATCAGAATTGCACCCGTTGCTATCACCCTGCTCTGACCAGTGCTCCGTACAGCTGTAAGATCGAGTCGGAATTCTTCCACTCAAAGTTTCGGCGTACAATGCACGTATAACAAAAAACACATGTACTGTTCACTTGTCCCACTGCATTCAGAGAGGTATGTCCTAGCATTGCAAGGTTACAACTAAAATCGTCCCTGCCAAGGTCTATATGTCCTCCCAGAATTTTTTTTCACAAAGTGCATTAAGTCACTTTTTGATTCACATACGGTTTTGTGAACAATAAAGGACCCAGCAGTAAATCTACACTCGCCGCTTATAGCCGGCGTCCGGGAAGAGAGAGACACACGCACACGACCATTTGCATCCATTTACCGAGCTGATATTGTGACTAGTTTGCCAATTCATCTCGGCGTCCCCGTATCTGTCATCGGAGTCTTCTTAGAAACCTTACTGAAGTCCTTCCAAACTCCCTCTGTCTTCCTGCTTTGTTAAATCGTCGAGATTATTCCTTTAAAATCACAGTCACATTTGTGAGACATGCCGTCCCCGTCACAAGACCAAACTGATTCTGTATTCGCTGAGATGAACTACTTTCCGGGCTGTCTATAGATCAATTTTGTTAACCGGAATTTTCCCCCATGGCATTCCTATACCGATAGAAAGAGAAGTAATCTCAATATTCAAGAAAGGAAACGATAAGGGGAGCGATGTGGAATCGGTGAAGGGAGAAAAATACATTTAAGAGCCACAAACGATAAACGGAGTTAGGGGAATAAATTGAAGACAGATCTTTACATGTCTAACGACAGCTGAATCCAGAACGCTGGGTGTATAATTTCATGCACTTGTATGGAAATCACTCCAAAGTCCCATCTAAATCAGTCCCATGATCTCAGTCATTCCCGCATGGCATTCCCTCCACCGTAGACGTCCATCCTTCGGCTACCTGAGGTGAAAATTCCGCAGTAACATCCGTCCGTAGCCTGTCCATTCCTTCGACTCTTGAGCATTGTCTCAGTGGAAAACTGGGCGAGATACGCTTCCCGACAAAAACTCATGTACCAAAATTCCCCAAATGATAAAGGACACGTAACTGAAAGCGTTCCAGCAGAACGAATAGAGCATATCCTCCTGGGTAATAACTGGGGAACAGCGATCACACTGCGAAAATTCGCGGAAATCCGGATGGACGTATGAAATACATGCAAAAGCTATTCCTTAATGAGACATTATCACTGCTAATATTTTCCCACGAAGTTTTTCCTTTTTCCGCATCTAATCTCATCGATTTATATTAAAAATGAATATTCTGAAGTATTTGAAAGACTGAGCCTCCGCGGAATCTCGGGTGTAATGTTGCAATCGTGCACTACATGGGCTGAAGGGTATTTTCCACGTCACAGTTCCAGATTATCCCATTTCCTAACCCCTCACCTGGGGGAAAGTCTCTCTGTTTCCTTTCTATTGTATCCTGTCTTCAGTGTGGAAGTTTGATTCAGTTCATTTCTGTTTCTTGTATTCACTCCATGGTTCTCTTCAGCTCTGCCCTCCTGCATCCATTCTCCACCATCATACTCCTCATTTGAAGCTTTATTCCATTCTCTCAGTTTCCATGTCTCCGCTGTACTTTTCCAATATTGGAAGCTTCTCAACGCGGGTTTCTCTGAAGTTCTGTCCCTCTGCCAATGGAGAGAAATCGCTTTCTACATCTCAATTATTTCCTCTCCTTCTTCTCCCAACACCTCTTCCGAATTCAGCACAGTGAGATTGACCTGCTCTTCATGCTCTTCAATTTCTATTAGTCAACAAGATTCTACCAACCTTCATAACTCTTTTTATTTTCTCTGCCACTCCACATCTTTCAGCATTTTGAAGGGAACATTTCTACGTGATTTTCTGAGCTATTTGGCCCTCGCCACCATTATGTCCTGGCCCTAGATGAGGCACGTCCACTGTGATTCAAGTACACGGAGCTGAGCAAAATAGCGGGCGAAGCGCCAGCGAAATTCTTGGCAGTGTCTAGAGTAGGTCTCTCTGTTGTGGGCCGAAGGGCCTGTAATGAGCTGTAAATATCTACGTTCTCTGTTCATACAGTTTTTTTCACACCACGCAGAGAAACAGTAATGGAGTGGTACATCTGTTAATTCTGTGTGCTTCATGGAACGTTTAAATACACGTCGCCTGTGTTTTGGACAAACGACAGGCGAATGAGAAACCGCGCCTGCATATCGTCGACGATTTAGTTCCTGCCACTTTAATTCTCTATTCCGTTAAATTCTGATCTTTATGTGTCTGGCCACATGCACTGATATACGGGAGAAACACCCCGGTTTCCTTGGCTGCGTAAGTCTAAGGAAAGCACACTTAATTCCCACCGAACTCGTGAGTTTGAGACCTCGAGCCCACCTCAAACCCTTGTTTGTGTGGATGCTGTGTAATCTGCTATCCTGTTACAAATAACAGACTGTCCGCTGCACATGATTAAAGGAGATATACTTATGAATCTTGACTTAACTGAAAGATTAGTAAAGAATAATAAAAATAAAAAAGCCCAATCCAAATTAAACAGTCAAATGTGCAGAATTTGAAACTAATCTGGAACTTCTCTGTCCCCCACGCACTGGGCCCTCTGTCATCATGAAATAACACATCGCTTTCCGAACGTTGCTCGCAACCCATCTCGAACAAACGGCTCTCCCATCAGATTCTGTGCTTCGAGCGGTTCTACACAGCGTCTTCTCTCCCCATTGCCCGCCAAAGTAAAGCCCAAACCCAACCTTAGTGTCCCTCTCCAGAGAAACAACCCCTGAATTCTACCATCCGAATTGGATGGCGCCCAAGTCTCCTCATCTCTTGTGTTCCACCACAAGCCAAACAAGCTGAAAACAAGCTGTTTTTACAGAACCTCTAAAAAGAAACACATACAACATAACAGTAAGTGTAAGAACCGGGGCATTACACTCTTCCCATACCAAAATAGTCATTTCCTGATGACTTGGAAGTAATCTGTCATCTCAGATTAATAACACCGTTTTCAGTAGAATTTCGTGATGTCAGCAACTCTAATCCACTTGTAAAGGGTAGTGACATATCTCCCCAGTGGGATATTCATAGCACTCTGTTCCCCTGGTGCTACATAGGCAAGCCTACCTCGGGGGACTCCTGATTCTTTGAGACCTCCTTGTCCCATCAACTACTCCTTCAGTTTCAGAGACCCCTTGGGACACCTCTGGTGTACATGACGAGGCTTCCCCCGGTCTATCAATCCTGTCTTTCTGCAAATCGGATCCCTCTGCTCAGCTTCATCCCCAGTTACTGTGGAGACTACACACCCTTCCTGCTCCAGCTGCAAGCCTGACTGAGCCCTGCTAATTCTACAAAACCCTCCCCCTCCACACCCCGCCGTTCACCTGCCTCAGCGTGGGAAAGGATAAGAATGTCTTCCTCACGGTTTGCGGAGTTGGCGAAGGGCAGCATATACCACAGCCCCTTTCCCTCGTTCCTCTGAGTCCTCCAGTCTCTTCCCGTTGCCGCAGAGTCCTCTTACTAGTTGTAGGGTCCAGGTCAGGCTCTAGGTTAACACGCAACTCTTGCCCAAGAGGTAGAAGGAGTTTCCGATGCAAAATCGTGACAGGTCCATTCTCATCCTCTGGTATCGCCCATAACTCTGGTGCGTTTGACATCTGAGTCTCCATTACATAGGGGGTAACTCCCAGCGGTCAGAAAACGTATGCTTCCCAGGTAGCCCAGACTTTTATGAGTACTCAGTCTTCAGGCATGCGTTAGCAGAACTTAACTTTTTGATCATACCTCCTCCTATTTCTTTGATTCTGCTTGGTAGCCGAAACCTCAGCTAATGCATAAGCCTTTTTCAGCTCCCTTCTCATCTCGGGCACATATTGCAAAGAAGTCTTCTGCGGTAGATCTTTCTTGCCAGTCTCAAAACAGAGGTTGACGGGCAAACTTTCCTCGCGCCCAAACCCTACCATAACTTCCCTGTCTCATCGGAACGTACCGAAGGAGAACTCCACACCTAACTAACTCTACCCCATCTACACCACTTGCTCTTGGGAGATGCCAAATGTCCCACCATGTCAACTGTTATTTTTATACCTTGCCACGAGTTGTTTCCCTATCTGCTCCTCGGTATCCCTGTTACTAGTGGGCGGCCTGTACAAAACACCCAGTGCAGTTATTGACCCTTTCCTGTTCCTCATGTCCACCACAGAGTCTCCGTAAACAGCCACTCCTTGACGTCCACCTTTTCTGCAGGCTTGACACTATCTGATCAACGCCCCACCTTTTTTTGCCCCCCTCCCTGTCCTTTCTAAAACATGTAAAACCCGGCACTTTCCTATGTCTGATCCATCCAAGACTCTGTAATGACCACTACATTATAGCTCCAAGTTCTGATCCATGTTCTAAGCTCAACCGCTTCGTTCACAATATTCCTTGCGTTAAAACAGACACATCTCAAACCGTCGGTCTATCACCTGCCATCCTCCCTCACACACTGTCTCCAAGCTTCCTCTATTTGTGAGCCAACCGCCTCTTCCCCAGTTACCACACCCCAACAATTCCAGTATAAACTCTCCCCAGTAACGTTAGCAAGTCTCCAAAATATGATATTGGTCCCCTGGGATTCAAGTGCAACCATTCTTTTTTTTACAGATCATCCCTGCCCCAAAAGAGGTCTTAGTGCTCCAGAAATCTAAATCACTGCCCCCTGCTTCAATCCCTCAGCCACGCATTTATACTCCATCTCATTTCATTCCTATACTAACTGTCACGTGGCACAGGCAGAAAATCCCGAGATTACTACATTTGCGGTCCTGCTTCTGAACTTCCTTCTCAACTCCCTGTAGTCTGTTTTCGGGACCTCTTCCCTTTTTCTACTTATGTAATTGGTACTACTACGTACCACAACGTCTGGCTGTCCTCCCTCCCACAGCAGAATATCGTGGACGCGATCAGAAACATCCCGGACCCTGCCACCAGGGAGGCGAGCACCATTCGAGTTCCATTCCTGCGTCCACAGAATCGCCCATCTAGAGACCCCCACCTCTACTGCCTTCCTCTTCCCTTCCCTACCCTTCTGAGCCACAGGGCCGATCTCGGCGCCAGAGGAACGGACACTGTTGCCAGGGATACTCTCTAGTCCTTGACTATTCCCTTTCCCTCTCGTGACTGGTACCTACTTGTCTGTCTCCCGTGGCCCCGGTGTGACCAATTCCTTTCACTCCTTATAACTCCTTTCTATCACCTCCTCGCTCTTCATTACCAGACCAAGGTCATCGAGCTGCAACCGCAATTCCCTAACGCGGTACATTAGGAGCTACAGCTCCGCACAGCATGTGGTGATATGGCCGTCCGCGAAGCTGGGAGACTGACATGATCCCTACAATGCACAGGGAACTGGCTTGATCCAGGCTGACTATATTTGGACAAGTCTACTCATTTTTCCTGGCCATACCCGGAAATTCCATTGCCAAAGGAGCTGGCCTAATTATCTCAGCACTGTTTATTACTCTCACCTGAAGAGCCTACCACAGATGTCTAGTGGGTTTGCAGGTAAGGACAAAATGGACTCTGCCGAACTTAAAGGGACGGTGAGATGAAGTGAAGGCAGATTTTCAGAAAATAGAACCGATTGGACTGAGATCAGCATCAACGGTGGAGGAAGGTAAACTATTTCTGTGAAGGAAGAGACCATCTCTCGTGTCCCAGAAAGGTCAAGCTCATCCTGTGAACAGATATGGCGCGGACAACGGGACTGAGAAAAGGGAATATATTTTTTTTTCAGGAGGCAATTTGGGAAGAGGCTTAATCAAGCTATCCATGTAAATCGGTATGTTTGCAAACAGGAAGTGTGAGGGTGTTTTATAAACCATGCCATAAGGCACGGGCAGTGTATTCATCGTGTCAGCTGTCACCTGAATGCATCAGGCTGGATGATAGAAGGTCTTGCAGAGATGGCGAGTGCTGTCGGGGTCGGAGGGGTTTACAGAAATGGGAAGTGATGTAGGAGTTGGAAGAGAGTATACAGTTGATGAGGGGCGATCGGGCACTTCTCCACCACTGTGGAAATGGACTTGTAGTATCGAAATAGCATTTTTGTCTGCAACAAAATGAAATCCGTATTGTATCGGAGTGTTTTGTTAAAAATGGTCGTGCAGCGTTATGCTGACAGAACTTGCGTACCTGACATAAGACTGCAGTCCATAGAGTGTATTTCATGTGCCACCTTATTGCCTCTTCTCCAAACCTGTCTGAGTGCTTCTGCAGAACCCGTTTTACTCTAAGTTACCTGCCCAGCACCTACCTTCATATCAACTGCGAAGTTGGTAACCAGGCCATCAATTCTCTCATCGAATCATCGATATCTAACAGAACCCAGCAGAACGCCATTAGCTACCGCCAGAAAACATAACAGGTTTGCATTGCTCTCAATGTTTGCCTCCCGCAAATAATCCAATCTTCGATTGATGCCAATATCTCTCCTGTAATACCCGGACCTGTGATCTTGTTAAGCAGCCCCAGGTAGAGCATCTTGTAAAAGACAAACTGAAAATTAAAACAAACAACTTTCACTGATTCTCTTTTCTGTACTCTGCCTATAATTTTATCAAAGAATTCCAGCAGGTTTGTCAGGCAAGATTTCCCCTGAGGGAAACCATGCTGACGTTAGCCTACTTTATCATGCTCATCCAGGTACATCGAAAGATCATCGTTCATGGTTTTGAAGATCATCCCAACCACTAAGGTCCTTCTAACTGTCCTATGATTTCCTGTCTTCTGCCTCCTTCGATTCTTAAAGAATGGAGTGATATTTGCAACTTTGTAGTCCGCCAGAACCATTCCCAAATCTAGTGATTCTTGAAAGGTCATTACTTATTCTTTGAGAAAAATGAGGGGAGACTTATTCACTCAGAGGCGATGAGATTGTGGAATGGGCGGCCAAAGCAACTGGCAGGTTCCATTCCAACATGTCATAGAAATTTGGATGGGTTCATGGTGCGAGGTGTATGAAGGAATATGGTCCCAGTGGAAGTTGCAGGAACTCGGAAGATAGACGGGTTGGCACAGGCTAGATTGGCCGAATGGCATTATTCTGTTTCCATAGTTCATTTCAATTATATCACCCTTCAGTTTCTGAATTCCAGTGCCACAAGTTCAGAGCCATCTAATGTTCTACATATGACAAGACATTAAATCCTGGAGTCATTATCATAAACTCACTCCAGTGTCAGTCCATTCTTTCTCAGGGGCCAAAAACTGCTTAGAATATTCTAAGTGAAGTATCACCAATGCTTTAGAAAACCTCAAAATTAAATTCCTGTTTTTCTATTCTCGTCCTCTTGAAATGTATGCTAAAATCGCATTTGTCTTCGTCACCGCCGACTCAACCTACAAACTGTTATTTTGGGAATGCTGCACACGTGCTCTGAAGTTGAGATTATTTGAAAATAGCGTACCCCGGTGTCCCTTTTTTCCAATGTGTATGACTACACACTTCCCTGCACGGTATTCCACCTGCTTCATTTACACCCATTCCTCTGATCGTCGGTCCTTTTATAGCCTCTCTGCTTCCTCAAAACTACCTGGCCCTCCAGCTATCTTGATGTATTCGGCAAACTTTGCAATAAAGCTATCAATTCTGCCATCCAAGTCCTGTGGAACATCACTAGTCACCGGCAGCCAAAGAGAAAATGTCCTCATTATTACTATCCTCTGCGTCCTGCCAATCAGCAATTTATTTTATCCTTGCAACGCACATTTTAGGCAGGATTTTCCCCTGAGGTAAATACGCTTGAAATTGCCGATTTTATCATGTGTCTTGACGTGCCCTGAACACACATTCCCAACAGCTGACTGCAATATTTACCCAACCAATGAACTCAGACTAACTGTCAGAAAATTTCCATTCTTCCATCTCTCTTCCTTCTGGAAGAGTAGAGTGACGTTTCCAAATTTTCAATCTAATGCAAAAAATAGCAGACTCCACTGATTTTTGAAACATCATTTCTAATACCTCCACAATCTTTTCAGCCACCTCTTCCACGATGCTGGGATGTACATCATCTTGTCCAAGTTATCTATTTTCCTTCACACCTCTTTGCATCCCAGGAACCTTCTCTCGAGTTACGGCAACTTCACACATTTCTGACCACTGACATCTGGACAGCCACCATCCCGCTCCCACAATGAAGACTGATGTGAAATACATATTCAGTTCATATCCTTATCAATGCTTATCCATCTCCTTGTCCCCCATAACCCTTCAGCTATTGCTTTCCCTGGTCCAATATCCACTCTTGCCTCTGTGTTACACTTTCCGTATCTGAGGAAACATTTCGTATCAATGTAATTAGCTAGATTCGGATTCCATCTTTTCTTTCTTAATTACTTTTTAGTTGCCTCTTGTTTGTTTAGAAAAGCTTCCCAACCATCTGACTTCTCAGCAACTTTTGCTCTGTTATATGCCCTCTCTTTGGCTTTTATGTTGGTTTGGTCTTCTCTTCAGCACGGTTGTATGATGTTGTCTTTAGAATAGATCTTCCTTTTTGGCATGCATATATCCTGTGTCTTCCGAATTGTTTCCAAAAATACAGTCATTGATGCTTGGTCGTCATCCCTGCCAGTGTTCTTTCCTATCAAGTATGGCCTCTCTCGTGACTCTGTAATTGTCCTTATTCCACGGTTGCAGTAATGCATCTTACTTCAGTTTCTCCTTCTCAAATTTCAGGACGACTTCCATTATATTATGATCACTTTCTCCTCCGGGTTGTTTTTCCCTTAAGTGGTTTAATTAGTTCTGGTCCATTGCACAACAGCAAATCCAGAATAGCTGATTTCCAGCTGGCCACAACCAGGAGATGCTCTGATAAGTTATCTAATGGACATTCTGGAATTACAATCTCTTGAGTTCCAGCGCCAAACTAAATTTACCCAATATGTCTGAATGACTATCTACCATGACTATTGTTGCATTGCCATTTTTGGCTAGCATTTTCTATCTTCCGTTGTAATTTGTGGAAGATATACCTACTACTGTTTGGAGTCTCCAGATAACTCGCATCAGATTCTTTTCAACCTTTCTGTTCCTTCGTTCTTCCCAGAATGATTCAACACATTCCAATCCTAAGTCAACTTTCCGATGATTTGCTTTGATTTGTTACCAACAGAGCCACAGCTCCCCCTCTGCCTATGTAAGTAACCCAGGAGTTCCTTGCAGAAATACAGGACAAGGTGGTTATCAAAGATAAAAACAAAAACACAAATGTCAAAAAATACAAACAAACAAGGCGATAAATGCAGAGCATGCCGAGAGATACCAGACACAGTCGAACACATTCTGGGATCCTGTACCGGTTGAACTCAATCTGATTACGTACACAGATACAGTTAAATGGCAAATATCTTTCACCGTAACTGCACAAAGGCACCACAAATTCAAGCCTGACCCAGTTTTAGAGCCTAGACCTTACAAATTATATAATAATCATACATTATTACTAATAGGACTGTCCATAATAACTATTGAGATGTAATATTACAGGATAAACAAACAGGAACATCCCTCAATAGATATAACTACTTCCAACACAACAGGCATTGTTTGTGACATCAATCAGACAACCAGCTTATTTTATTTGTTAATCAGCTTCCAATTGTTGCTACCCTGTCATTCGTTGACACGCCCTGCTGCTGATTCCCTTCTGATCATCATACGTTCTTACCCCGACCATCACCCAGAGCTCCAAACTCTGCTCTGTGCAGACCCTCCTGTGGCCTCTGACTCTGCTACACTGAAAATCCAACTAATGGTTTCCCATTCTGCTTTCAGTCTTTAGAGCTCGGTGGTGTTTTCCAACAACCCTGGCAGACATATGGGAGCCTGGTCAATCCCCACTTGGAGTACAGTGCTTATTTCTGATTGCTTCACTACAGGATCGATGTGAAAACCATAGAAAGGGTGCTAAGGAGATTTACAAGGATATTGTCTGGATTGTGGAGCATGTCTCATAAAGACAGATTGAGTGAACTCAGCCTTTTCTCCTTGGAGCGAAGAAGGATGAGAGGTCACTTGAAAGAGGTGTATGAGATGATGAGAGACATTAATCGTATGGATAGTCAAGGACTTTTTTCCCAGGGCTGAAATGGCTGCCACAACAAGGCACAGTTTTAAGGTACTTGGGAGTAGGTACAGAAGACATGTCAGGGGTTAGCTTTTTTTCGCAAGGTGGTGAGTGTGTGGAATGTGATGCCGGTAACAGTGGTGGATGCGTATACGATAGGTTATTTTAAGGGACTTTTGCATCCGTACATGGAGCTTAGTGTAATGGAGGGCAATGGGGAGCCCTAGTAATTTCTAAGGTTGGGACAAGATCGACTCAACTTTGTGGACCAAAGGGCTTGTATTGCGCTGTAGGTTTTCTGAGTTTATCTGCTAACAATTTAGAAGCAGGGAATGTGACCCATAATGTGGACATGAGCACCAAATAAGGAGGTTAAGTCCTTAAATAATTGGTTAACTATCAATGTCATTCCTTGTCAGCCCCGAGACTTCAGGGGCAAAGAACATATCAGCTGCAACTGCATTCAGCTCGACATTTTCAGTTTGCGGAAAATTCAAGAGAAGCCTATTCACCCACAGAGAAGTGACTGTTTGAAACCCATCCCCACAGGGAGCGCCAGAGATGAACAACAGGGGAGTATTTAAAAGGACTGTCGTGGAACTGAATCACTGGCATGGTCCAACTGGCCTGAGTTAACTCTCTACTGTGCACTATGTGTGTTATAAATTCACTATGTACCGGAGACAGAGTTTAACATAGAACAGAGTTATTTGACAAAGATCCAGTATATTAAACTCCGGTCCCATTAACTGTGAATATGCATCAGAAGAAACTCCTCCAATGCCCAGTGACCAGGTGAAGAACTGGGTGTGGTGAGCAGCAGAAATAATTGCAGAGTTCAGCACTGACAGTCACTCTTCAAATTGCATTCAGCAACAGTGATGAACGAATATATACAGCATGCAGTTTATTGAATCTTTCTCCCCAGTGTGAAGCCGGTAGTGTGTCACAAGGTTAGATTACAGAGTAAATCCCTTCCCACATTAACAGCAGCTAAACAGCCTCTCCCCACTGTGAACTCAATGATGCACCTTTGGTTGATTTGGCTGGGAGAATCCCTTCCCAGAGTCTGAGCAGGTGAACGGCCTCTCCGCAGTGTGAACTCGTTGGTGTGCCAGGTGATCAGTTGACTGAATGAATCCTTTCCCACATTTTGTACAGATAAATGGCTTTTTCCCAGTGTGAACTCGTTGGTGTCTCCATAGGTGGGATAACTGAGTGAATCCTTTCCCGCAGACCGAACAAGAGAATGGATGCTACCCGGTGTGAACTCGCTGCTGTGCCATTAGGTCAAATGACCAAGTGAATCCTTCCCCACAAATTGAGCAGATGACCAGCCTCCCATATGAGACTTTGTCAAGTTCCTTGCTAAAGTCCATGTAGATAACATCCATTGCCTTGCCTCATCCACTTTCCTGATAACATTGACTCTATAAGAGATTCTATAAGATTGGTTAGACATGACCAACCATGCACAAAGACATGCTCACTATCCTTAATCAGTCTACATCTATCCAAATACTTATACATTCGGTTCCTGCGCATATGTTCCAGTAAATTTCCCCCTGCTGATGTCAAGCTCACCAATGTACAATCTCTTAGTTTAATTTTAGAGCCTTTCTTGAACAGCGGAACAACATTGGTTGTCCTCCAATCCCCCAGTACCTCACCTGTCACTGAGGATAATTTTCATAGCTGTGTTTGGGCCCCGACAATCTCTGCACTTGTCATCCGCAGGGTGCTAGGGTGGTGGGAGAAATGCAGGCGAGTCGGACTATTTTGCAGGGCACCTGGTCGTCATGCAAAGTGTGGGCTGAAGAGCCAGTGCCAATGCGGAAAGGGAAGGGTCTTGTCTAAAACGCCGACTCGCTTCCTTTCAATAGTTGCTGCCTTCCCTGAATAGTTTATTGAAATCCGGCATTCACTTCAACATATAGAAGGAATATTTTGTGCTGGAGGTTTGCAGATGAGATTTCTTGTATGGTGACGTCTTGCGGAATGGTCTGTGTGTTCTACAGCGTTGATCGATAGATGGAAACTCGGACAGGAGTTCATAACTCATGGAAAGTTGCTGCACTGGATGATGGGTAGAGATCACTAGTCGTCGAGGCACAGAATCCCATTGTGAGGTAATTACTCTGAATTTTCATGAATCTCTATTTTAATCGCACCTGAGGTGTTGCAACGAAATAATAGAAAAAAATAGTTTTGGAGGCTTTGGACGGTGGTATACAAGGAGATTGCCCAGATAACGAGAAATCGGGCAGTCTTTGAATTTTCTCAGCGGCAGCTGTTGAACTGGGGATGTGGACTGGGGATGCGCGTAGCCGTCAGGGTGTTGCAGTCATATTGCGCTTGCTTCTAGTTCTGTTCCTTAACCACAACAAACACCGCTCGAAGAGACTAACCGTGGGCTGCCGACCACCGACTGCGGCGGATCGATTAACTCCAAAATGGCGAAGGAGCATAAGTGGGTGGGCTGAGACTGGGGCAGATTTGCACGCGGCCTGTCGTAGCTCATATTCATTTTTTCCCCAGTTGTCACTGGCTGAAATTCCTGTCGTCAAATATGAATTCATACGACCGCTAGTTCATATGACCGTCAGTCAGGGAGAGGGATCGTGTACACAGTTAATCAAAACGATGATAGTCTCTTTTCTCACAAGTCAGAGAAGGGACTATGAAATCAATGGATATCTGTCGGCATGATAGTTCTCTTACTAATGATACTTTACAGCTGGATAAAATAAAGTTTGTGATTTTAGAACCGACCTGGTGAATTCTGTTGCTCAGCCGTCACATCAGACTGTGGAAATTGAAAGTATTTTGAAACCTGCAGAAAAGTATCTGGGTATAACTGATACTATGTTGGAAGCTGTAAATGAAGCTCTGAAGCGTGCGGTGTCTGAATCCCAGTTGATATTATGGGACTAAAATATTGCAGAATGCGAGAAGCCTGATTTCCAATGATCAATACTATATATATATATATATATATAATTTGTGAAGTCCTCCCGATTTTATATATATTTTCAGGAATCCTGGTTCTCGCCACGAAATTCAATATTCTTAAAAATTCTGATATAGCTAGATACTTAGCTTTGGTTTTGAACACATTGGCTGTCATGAGCATGTTGGACGCTATGGGTGATGAAACATTGGGGAGTGACATTTGCCTGTCGTTATAAGCCGTTGTATCAATTTACATCAGTGACAAGAGGCCACAATCAGGACGTGATTCTTTTGTTGAAACAAATTGGGAGGTGTTTGCATTATTATGTGGTCAACACCTGTCAGGGCTAAAAGTTGAGTTTGATGTCAATTTTTGCAATGAAATGTAATATCACATTATTCATCCAACAGTTTTGAAAGTGATTCCTATTAAAAGGGAATTCACGGGAGAGAGGCTGCACCATGGTGGACTGCAGAGTGCATAGAATCAATTAGGGATAGAATTAAAGAGTTTAGGCAGGTTGAGAAGTATCAGTCTCCGGTTGACCTTATCAAAAACAAAAAAGCTAGGGCTGTGGTGTGGAAAATTTTGAAGATTGCGAAAAGCGTTTACTGGAGGGCATATTGAGGTTATTCTGTAAGGGATATTAAACTTAGGGAAGTTTTGGTAATGCCTAAAGGAAATAGGGATTACGGTTCATAATGATCCTGATATTTCAGTCTTGAATGATGAGGGTAAAATGATTGCTACTCAAATAAAGAAAGTTGAGTTATTGGGTGAGTCATTTGCCGCGATTCATAAACAATATAATTTAATCGAAGAAGTTGAAATGTAGAAATAAGATTCTAATTGAGGATACTGATGTGTTGATAGTCAGGCGGAGCAATGATAGTATCAGTGATGTTAAGTTGTCTATGTGTGAAGTTAAGTGGGCTATTATTAATGCAAGTCGTGCGTCCCTAGGAAAGGATGATATGTGTTAGTAATAATTAGACATAAGAAATCAAACTCTCTTGATCTAATATTAATATTTCTGATTAATATTCGGATGTTAGGCAATCCTTCTTCCTCGTGAAAAAATGGAAAAACGGCAATATACGGAAATAAATTAGTGCCGAGGAAATGTACAGTACGTTTGCTGGGACTTGCTTTTCGAAACACGATGGGACATTTCTTGAGGTAAACAGTGTGATAAATGTTGTACAGATAGGGCAAATGGACAGTTCTTGTCCAATGCGTTTGTGTAAGACCGTTCCTGGAGATAGAAGTGAAACAACAGCTGTTTGCTAGCTGGCGTCTGACACAAAAACATGCAGATACAGTCACAGAGACACAGAAAAACAAAGACACGCGCCTGCACTCAAATACACACACACACACACACACACACACACACACACACACACACACACACACACACACACACACACACACCCGGCAAAGTTTCCTTTGAAGTGCATTTGGAGACACATTTAATCGGTAGGTCACCTGGAATGTTCGGTCACCTCAATGAGGACAATTTAAGCCTCACAAAGGTTCTGAAATTAATTCACACAATTAATTACAATCAGTCACCGTGGGGACTGCACTTGACTGACGTAATTAGTGTGTAAATAATGTAAAACTCTCTGTTTCCAAATCTGTTGAAATCTGTCCTCGTGGAGTCGATGAATGTTATTAAAAACTTCAGGCATTCGCTGCCTCAACATGTCATTCCGAGAGATCGTCTATAGGACAGGGGAATAAATGACTATACAGAGAAAATGTCTACAATGTTGGATACGTACTTCAGTGTGGGGAAAATATTGTACCTGCTCATTGCAATCGTTGGCGTTCCTGGTGAGTGAGCAAAGCAATTCACGTTCTGTATTTTTGTGTCCTGGCCCCTGTGAATCTGTTCATGACCATATTACACGCTGCTAAATTTCTGATCATTGTAGAAATACCCATCAGTGAATTCGTTCCTGTCAGTTAAACTTTCTGAATTTTCATATTAAATGACAGAGCAAATCTGAATCCCTGTCTCTCCTCTGACTCACGGGGACATGGAACGGACTCGGACGTTGTTCCGGCCTTTAATGACACCATATACAGAGTTGTCCCAGTGTTTCTGTCCGGGAAGGTGAGACAAGGAGGCTTCTAATGGGACTCTGTCTAAATTTACCATAATGATGGGGGCCAGGGAGCTCTCCAGAAAGGGAGACTGGGAGAGATAACATTGTTAAGTTACTGTTTCTGTGTTACTGATCAGGGTGAATACTGCTCCCGTGTTTCACGTCTCCCTGTGGGGTTTTAGAGACGGGCTCTACAGCTTGTTGGTCAATGATTGGGTCGGATTACCTGAACCCGTGTCCAGAATTAATCCACTGACGGAGCCACTCAGTCCCTGGTCACGAACTGTAGCTGCTTTCGCGCTGACACACGTCGTGAATTGGAGCACGGCTTCGTCCTGAAGACGGTCTCGGCTACAAACGAGAGTTCGTTCAATTTCATGCATACTGCCTGAAGTGCCAGCTCCTCCACTAATTTCTGTGTGGCTCCCCTGTGTATCCTTTACCGGCCCCATCAGATGTAGAGTTTCCAGAGGCCCGGTCAGTCACGGTTAAATCAGTGAAATCGGCCACATCACCGACTGGATTCGGGAGACCACAGATCATTGCTGTTCATGCCGCTCGGTTTTCTCGCCGCCGATTCCTCAGCCTGTCCTATCTCCATATTGAAGAAGGCTGGTCAGAGACACTGTAACCCGTGCATGATTTCCAGCTTTTAAAGACTCTAGCCTCGGATCTTTAGCTGATTCTCGTTCCCGTGTTACTTCCCGGAGAATGTGTTCTGGGTGATGTTCTCTTCCTACTCTCACTCTCTCTCTCTCCAGTGAATTTTCTGACAATTGTAATCCTTTCCCGCCGAAAGTGCGGCATCTCTACCTGCACCACTCGCTACCTGATAGCCATGGCAGCGGCGGATCTACTGACCATTGTCATCGAGGTGATTCTGATTCAAATGAATGTGCATTACAACCCGTGGAATTTTCTGGACATCACCGCTGTGTGCAGTGTTATCGATGTACTGAGGTTCACAGCCACTGACTGCTCTGTCTGGTTCACCGTCACTTTCACCTTTGATCGGTTTGTCATTATTTGCTGCACGAAGCTGTAAACGAAATATTGCACCGGGAAAACTGCGGCTGTGGTTCTAACAACAACCAGCGTACTGTTCTGTCTGAAAAACCTTCCGCGATCTTTCACGTGGGAGCACTGGGTGATCATCGACAACATGCCCTGGTTCTGTGTTATCTTGGAGAAATACTTCACTGACCCCGGGTGGGTAGGATACGACTGGATTGATACGTTTTTAACGCCATTACTACCTATTGTTGGGATCCTCCTGCTCAACACTCTGACGGTCAGACACACTTTAATGGCCAGTCGGGTCTGGAAGGATCTGAAGGGCCAGAGGAAGGGGGATAACCGCAGTGACCCGGAATTGGAGAGCAGAAGGAGGCCTGTAGTTTTGCTGTTCACCATCTCCGGCAGCTTCATCCTCCTGTGGATGACGCACACTGTAAATGTCATATATTATCAGGTTTCAGGAAAAGGATTAGATTTCAATGATTCTGAATGGATCTTTCAATAAATCGGGGGTGTCCTGAGGGATCTCAGCTGCTGCACCAACACCATTATTTACATGGTCACACAGTCGAAATTCAGGGAGCACGTGGTCAGTGCCGTGAAGTATCCGGTCACTTCGGTACTTCCGTTCATTAACAAAGCCAGGTTCTGAGCACAATTCAGAGCTGCCAAAGCGTCTCCATTCGGGACTCCAACATATCAATTTCATCATCAGTTATAATTCCCGGGCAGGTTGTCTCATCGACGGACATCACCGTGACATTACTGTACTCTGTCTGTGGTTGGGGGGGCGGGTGGGGGGGCGTATTGTGGTGCTTAGTTGTTGGCGGCAAACCTGCTGTTACCGTACCCCCGTGGCCCAACCAGATGTCAGTCAAAGAACTACTCCGGAATTCCGTCCATCCATTGGTATGTGAATATGCCAATCTTTTCCCATTCACGCCTATCAATCTAGGTCCAACCTTTTTGCACTATTCAGGTACCCTTTGCTTATCGACTATCAATCATACTAGGTTCGGCCTTCCCGTTGAATGAGTCGTTAACGTAAAAGAAAACAGGGCGTGATTTGAATAAATGGCGGTGCACACTCTAACCCAATGACGCATTCCTGCCGCCAGCATGACTGCTATACGTTGCTGGGAATTTGTAGATAAAACCTTCACTGATTATTTTCTTTTCTGATGAAGAGTAAATTACTCAAAACGCCCTATAGATTATACTCAATGCAACAATATGCTGTGAATTAAATTAATATCCCTACCATAACTTAAGAAAGATTTTTTTTAACTATTAACATTAAAAATTGTATTGAGACGGGAATTTGATTTCATTCTATCTGATATGCTTCACTGTGAAATAGCATGTGTGGGACGTTTTCTTAATGACAAAATCTACACGACCCAGCATGTCGTTTTCCAACATGACATAAGGAATAATTATGCAAAGTATGACCAATTCTAAGTCGTGTCTATAAAATTCCTTTCCTTCTTGTTTAATCGCCTTTTCCCATCATATTAAAACTTTTGCGTATTCTGTAATGCATTAAGTAAATTAGTATGATATGTTAACCATTTTTTAGACCCCTTGTACCCATTATGCCAAAAGTCATGGCAAAACCCCATAATTGTTAACCCCACAAATCCTTAACTTCTAACTTCTAAAGCAGAGGACCATATACAGAGTTGAATTGAACGGTTTTTTCAGTTGAACAGTCGACTCGCTCCTTCCCCCCAAGACCTCTGTGTGCAACGATCCTTAAGAAGGTGACACGTAAATCGATACGTTGTATATTGAATTACATTTGATGATTTTATAACAGTAAATCTGACCTCCAGCAACAAAGGCTTGTTTTAAGACTCATCAAATCCGAAAAGTAATCTGAACAAATTACAACTCCACATTTACAAATTTCCCCCACCTACTGTCAGGCTAAAATAACGGAAACCATTACTTCAGTATACACTGATAAATGGTTGTTAAGTTGTTGCTGTATCAGACCTGTAACTCAGGTACTAGCACATCGACAATGCTAGCTAAATTATCGTTTGACCCACCTGCAAAATGTAGTTAATATACCCTACTAATTTTCCTTAATATATTGATGAACCACCGGACTCTTAGGCCTAAAAGAATCCTTAGAATTTATCACACTGGGTAACCTAAAATCAAATAAACTCATGGGGATAAACAAAAACTGTGTAGCGTTACTATCATGAACAATTTGTGACATTTACTATGCTAATAGACAGGAACTTGGAGCACAGATTGGGAACAGACTTTCTCAGGGAAATGCACGGCAGAAATATGGCAGGGAACATATCCATGTCCTTCTCAATTTGCATGTTCCCTCGAGATTGGACGAATTGAAGGTGAAAGAACCATGGTGTGCAAAAGATGTGAAGAATCTGGATTCGAAGATAAGAAAACTTGCGACAGTTTCAAACAAAAAATCTAGATACTTACAGAGTTCTAGGTAATTACAAGCTTGCCGCGAAGGAGCTGAATAAAATGATTAGCAGAGCGAGAACAATCTGAAGGTCTGGGTGAGCAGGATTAAGGAAAACCCCATGGTAAAGTATATGAAGAGCAAGAAGATGAACCGTGTCAGAAAAGGAAAAGTCAGGTGCAGTCGTGGCAGCGTGTGCATAGAGTCGACGAGGTAGCAGAATTTAACGAGATTAAGAAAAATGGCGTCTTCAGGCATTTGAAATGTATTACTTTGAATATACACCGGGACCGGATGATATATAGCACCGCCTAACTTGAGAAACGAGGAAAAAGATTGTTTAGTCTCTGGTGATGATCTTTGCATCATTACTAGGGAAGAAGGAAGTACCAGAAGAAGCGAAAGTTTGAAATGATGTTTCCTTGTTCAAAAAAGGGATTAGAGATAATCCATGATATTACTGCCTAGTGACGTGGGTAGGTTGTTGGAGAAGATTCTGGGAGTCAGGATTAGTGAGCCTATGGTGAGGCATAATCCGATTAGTGGTAGTCAGCATGGCTTTGTCAAGGACAGGTCGTGTATTACGAACCTGATAGAATTATCTGACAATGAAACAAAACTCATTAATGAAGGTAGGGCAATGGATGGAGTAGACATCGACATCAGTATGGCGCCCCGTATGTTGGTGAGACACGACGCAGGTTGGGAGACCATTTCGCCGAGCACCCAAAAGAAGAGATATCTGCCACTGGCCACCCAGTTTAATGCCACTTTCCATTCCAATATGTCAATTCCTGGCTTCCTCGACTGTCGCGACGAGGCCATATTCAGGTTGGAGGAACGACACCTCACATTCCGTCGGGGTAGGCTCCAATCTGACTGCATGATGACGATTTCTCAAACTTCCGGTAGTGGTACTCCCTCCCTCCTTCACTAGTCCCATCCTCTTTTCCGTCTCTCTCCTTATCTCCTTGCCCGCCTGTCCTCACCTGTTAGACTCCCACTTCTCCAGCTCAGTATCTCTTCCAGCAATCAGCTTCAGCAGCTATTTATTTCACCCATTCCCCTCCTGGTTTCTCCTATCTCTTTATGTTACTCTTTATAAATCTACTCCTCATCTTTTTTTTATTCTCTACTTCCGCAGACTGGTCTCGTCCCAAGACGTCAATTGCTTTTCCAATTATGAGATCGACCAGCATTTGTTGCTTGGATTTCTATCATCTGCAGATTGTCTTTAGTTTGTGAGAGGGAAGGACGAATTCAGTTAGTCGGAGGGTAGTGTATTTGTGGAATGTTTTCCCATAGACTTCGTTGGAGGCAACATTTTTATGTGTATTTCTATATATATTCAAGAAATTGATCATTACATGATTGGTCAGGGCATCAAAAGATATGGCGATGTGCAAGGGATTCGGTGTGGGATGTGGGGTCGGCGGGACAGACTGAATGGGCTGAATGGCATAATTCTGCCCCCATGCCTTTTGGTTTCACGTTATTATGGAACAAGCCCCTGCAATCATGATGACTCTTCTCTGCAGCCTTCAAGCACAAAATAAAAGATCCTTTGTATCGAATACTAAGTCGGATTTAATGCAACTGTTCAAGGAACAGGTCAGCCAGGATCTATTGAGATGGATAGAGTCACGGTTCGGATGAAACCCTCACTTACAGTGGTGACACAGGCCCTTCTGTCCGCCCGTTCGATACTGTAAAGCTGTACATTTAAATTAGTCACATCTGGCTGCCTTTGATCCAGCTCTTCTGGGACTTGAACTACTTTGAATGTACCCCTAAATCGCATGGGCGCATGAGCTGGAGGGTCTTTTCCCTGCTGGAAGACTCTGTGAAGAATCGTTTCCTGTGCTTTACTTATCAAAACCGATTTTCTTTTTGTAAGTACGAGATCACTAAAAAATATAGTGAAAAAGATCAGTGAGCTGGGTAATTCCCCAAGGCCCACTGTGTAAATCGCATTTTATTCAGAGAGCGGCAGGAGTTGAGATTGCTCCGTCTTGACCAGTGTTCACGCAGCCACACATAAGATCCCAGAAAAGTTGAGTCAAATTTCATTCTATTATTTAAGACGGGGAATATATAATGCAAGAAAATATAGATTGTTGAATCTCACGTCAGAGTTTGAAAAGTTACTGGAGAGGACGCTTAGGGATAGGATGTTGAGCTATCGAACACCACTTACGTAAGTAGAGCACCTGGCTCTTCTGATGTGTGCCGGCCTATGGTCTGGTCTAGTACTATCGACCTACACCAGAAGCGTCGCTTTTCATCCCCCTCCCATCCATGTACCCATCAGCGGGACTCCTAAGTGTTGTTCATCACCGTTCCCGATGAAGGCAAGTCTCAGTTAGGGTGAGACTAAATCTATCGAATCCTTCTCACTAACTCTGCACTCAGTTTCTGGGAACATCATTATAGATGACCTGTGTTTTCCTCCCATCTCCCTGTGGAAGCGGGGAAATCTCTCGCTCCCTATTAGTAAGAGTGAGAGCATGAAGAATGTCGAAATTACCGGGTGAATAATAAGATTTGTTTACCTGCAGTACATGGTCACTCTTCCTGGGGTTTGCTGTTACTTGTCTGTTAGTGGTCAACCCTGATGCATCCTGACAGAGCAAGTGACGGGGTGGTGGAATAGGAAGAGGGAGTACTTTTTTCGGATTTCAGTCATTTCCCAGGGTATTCTTCGGTTTCGAGGATGTATGTGAAGAGTAAGTATTTCCTTAAGAGTAAATGGAACCATTGGTCCAGTCGAATGCTAAAAGAACTCGACCTGGAGAGGACGAATCTATGGTGGGGGATCTCGGACCAGAGGGCGCAGTCTCACAGTATTGGTCCAAAGATTTGGAATGGTAAAGACGAGGAATACATGTAGGCCGAGACGTGAATCTGGAGAACGCGATTCTACAGGCGGCTGAGAATATATAAATCGAGAATATTCAAGACAAGGGTTTACAGATGTGTAAAGGATTATAGGAAGAAGGCACGAGTCTGAGGCTTGAGGTAATGGATCATCCATGAATAAATGGCGAAGCAGATTCGGTGGGCCGAATGGCCAGATTCTGCTTCAATATAGCATCGCGTTATGGTCGTATGGCATCCAGGAACATTGAGGTGCCTGCCTTTCCCTTCCTGATGCCTCTCTTTGCACGCAATATTCCAGTACCTAACTGCGGTCCATTCGGCTTATGTACGTATCCGTCGATCTATCTATCTATCTATCTAACTATCTATCTATCCAGACATGCTGTGCGGAACACCCCTCCGGACCCTGACTGTTGTCGAAACGGAAGTAATGTGGCAGTGGAGAAGCTGAGCTTGATGATTATAGGAAACAGTGTGAAAACCTTTAGTTTACCAGTACAATCAGATCCCCATTCAAGATTTAAAAGGCGGAAATTCGGGGGAGGTTTTCAGATTTACACTGCGACCTTTAGGTCCGCTCCCAAGTTTTAAGAGACAAAATTATATTTTTAGCTGGACTGCGGCCAATAACTGAGCGGGATTCATTAGAAAGGTTCAGTAAAATTAGCGTTAACCCTGCGGGGCGGCCATTCTGGGTAAGGGCATTGTTGTGAGTGTTGTTGGATCATCATGCTTCTGCGGTATCAGGTTTAGTTGAGCTAATTATCAGGTGTGTTTCTATTTTTCTTCATAATTCTTCATTCCTCGTCCATGAACGCACAATCGTGCAGAGAGAATATCTCCGGTGGCATTGTTTTGCTGCGTGCGTCAGATGTGGTCTCCCAGATAACCAGATTAGCATCAAAAGCATCGAGCTGTAGCTCTCCTGAAAACAGATTAAACAACTTGCGCTGTAGCTCGATGAATGTTGGCTCACAAAAGAGAATGGTTATAGGTTGGAGCTACAGGGATGTAGGCGTCTATATATTGCAGGAGGGAGGTCGCTGGGCTATTGTCAAAAGAAGGAAAGGAAATGGGAGCAGAGTAATCTGTGCCCGCTCCCCTCTAAGAAATGCGCTGTACATTCCGTTAATGTCTGCCTACAAGGGAGGGACGGGGGTCGCAGTGACTAGGTTACTGGCACCGAATCTGTTGCTGCCGCTCAGAAGTGAAGAGTATTGAAGGGGATAGAGTTGAAAGGAGATTAAAACGTCCGCGGAGCGGTGTGGAGTTCCTGTAGGCGCGATAGA
Source organism: Hypanus sabinus (assembly GCF_030144855.1). Classification (NCBI taxonomy): domain Eukaryota; kingdom Metazoa; phylum Chordata; class Chondrichthyes; order Myliobatiformes; family Dasyatidae; genus Hypanus; species Hypanus sabinus. Next base: position 188,005 of record NW_026781583.1, on the reverse strand, counting down.
GACTCCCGGATGGTCTGTTGCCTCTCAGCTGCCAGGATTAGAGATGTCTCAGATCGGGTCCATAGCGTTCTGAAGTTAAAATGTAGGCAGCCGGATGTCTTCTTACCTATCAGTACGAATAACATCAACAGAAAAAGTTTAAGAGGTACTGAAGAGAGATTTAGAGAGATAGGTTGCTAGAAGCATTGACCGTGTGGATCGCCATTTTTTTCTTTTTTACCCACGCCTGAAATGGTTGCCACAAGAGGACACAGCTTTAAGGTGCTGGGAAGTTGGTACAGAGCAGATGTCAGGGGGAAGTTTTTTATTCAGAGAGTGGTGAGTGCATGGAATGGGCTGCCGGCGACGGTGGTGTAGGCGGATTTGACAGGCGCATTTTAAAAGACTTTTGAACAGGTACATGGAGCTTAAAGAAATAGAGGGACATGGGTAAGCCTAGCAATTTCTAAGGCAGGGACATGTTCGGCAGAACTTTGTCGGCCTAGGGACCAGTATTGTGCAGCAGGTTTTCTATGTCTCCATGTTAACATGCATGTTTCTAGGATACGGAAAAAAAAACAAGATATCCACGGTAGTTAACTTTCGAGCACTTTCTGTGCCACATGGTAGAGAGCACAAGAAAAGGATAATTCGGCAGATGAATGTGTGGCTGAGGAACTGCTGCAGGAGACAGGGTTTCAGATTGAAAGGGCAGTGAGATGTCTTCTTGGGAGGATGCCGAAACAAAATAGAGAGATAGAGAGGAGAAAGATTCTCTTTAGCCAGAACTTGGTGAAATTGTGGAATTAATTGTTCTAGTCAACAGTGCAGGCCAGTGAATTGAGAATATTTAAGTCTTACTTTGATACATTGAACCATGTGAAGGGAAGCGGGCGACGGTAGACAGCTATTGGGAGGGAAAATGAACTCGCCATGATGAAAAGACGAAACAGACACGCTGGCTCAATTGGCCTTGTTCTACGCTTCTATATTATGATCTTATCTGCGGAATCTTCGAACCCCCGAGCTACTGGAGGTGGTAGCAATCGGAACGGTCCATAGGGAAATGTTAGGGTGCAAACAGCTGAATATTTAAATAATCTTGGAACTGATGCCAATAGGGTCCTGGAATATACAATAGCGTTAATCAGGTTTCTTTATCCATTGTCCTGGAGAACAGCAGGGCAGCGTCCAGTGTTCGAGTGGCATGCTCGGCTGTGATCTACTGTAATATTTGGGAGAACCGTGCAGGGACGCGGTGTCAGGTTACATCGGATCCCAAGCTGCCGGTTTCCTCCACGACCCTCACTGCGTTAATGGGCTGAGTGAGCACTGAATCTCCCAAAAGCGCAACTCAGCCCTGAACCCGCAATGATGACCCGGCCGAAATTCCACAAAAAATTTAAACAAGGAAGCTGCAGAAACCTCAACTAAGTGCATCACGGCAACCAGCATCTCAGGCGTCGAAGTGGGATGATGAGAAATGGGACATCCATCTATAAGGATATTCAATCCTGGACATACCCTCTTCTCATTTACACTATCAATGAGGACTTGGCTCAACATTCCCAGTTTCAGGGACAGTTTATGACTCTCCAGCAGCAGATTTCTAGCTAATGAACGCTATCACTATTTGCCCTTTGCGTAAGATTTACATATTTATCTGAAAACACTTATCTTAATAGCACAATTCAGTATTTAGTTCACTGAGCTGCTGCTGGAGAACAACAAATTCCAGACATAGTATATGGTAGTTGCCTCAGAGTAGCTCGGCGTTGGCAGGGAAACGAGATGGGTTGTTTCAGGCCACTGCATTCTCTGCTTTGGGAGCAGGCTACTCTATGCGCCCAGTGGGGCTCCACAGACCGTCCCAAAGGTTCGCCGTTACCGAATACAGCGAGTGTCTGTCAAGAGACAGAGACCAGTTTAATGCAAACAGCATCAGCTTTATTGAGTCATGCAGCTGGATGGAGTAACGGTTGGACTACGGCGGGGCAGCGATCAGCGGCATAGTGTATAGTCAGTACCGATACCAGAGAATGTGAACACAGGAAAACTTTAACCCTTTTCCATCATCAGAGCACAGGAGAATTATTGTAGTTCCATCGAGACAGACGTAGATCACATCGAACATCCGCTGCCCATTCTGCCCAGTGTGTGCACCGCTCTACCGCTGACAACACATGCGGTCAGACAAAACTGGCCTGTGACCTGCATCTTCCCCAGAGTGTTCCCCGAGGAGACGCAGACATCCCTTAATATCTGAAGCGTCAAGATGCGTGGCCTGGTGTTCTTATTATGTTCTGGATCTCACTCTTGCAACAGGAATGCAAGAACCCGGGGCAAGACACATCTGTCTGTTCACCTTTCTAGTCCGTGCCGAACGGTTAATCTCGCCTAGTCCCAAGACCTGCACTCAGCCAATAACCCTCCATTTCTTTCTTGTCCATATAACTATCCATTTTTTAAAGGACAATATCGAACCTGCCTCTACCACTTCTACTGGAGGCTCGATCCACATACTTGCCACTCTCTGAGTAAAGAAGATCCCCCTCGTGTTACTCCTAAGCTTTTGCCCCTTAACTCTCAATTCAGTCCTCTTGGTTGAATCTCCCCCACTCTCAATGGAAAAAGCCTATCCACGTCAACTCTATTTATCCCCTTCTTAATTTTAAATACCTCTATAAAGCCCCGCCTCAACCTTCTATGCTCCAAAGAATAAAGGCCTAACTTGTTCAGCCTTTCCCTGTAACTAAGGTGCTCAAACCCAGGTAACATTCTGGTAAATCTCCTCTGTACTGTCTCTATTTTGTTGACATCTTTCCTATAACCCGTTGAACAGAGCTGTACACAATACTCCAATTTTGGCCTCACCAATGTCTTGTACAATTTTAACATTGCATCCCAATTCTCAATATACTCAATTTTCTAATTTATAAAGGCCAGCATACCAAAAACTTTCTTCACCAGCCTATCCAAATGAGATTCCACCTTCAGGGAACTATGCATCATTATTCCTAGATCACTTTCTTCTACTGCATTCCTCAATGCCCTATCATTTGCTATGTATGGCCTACCTTGATCAGTCCTAGCAAAATTTATCACCGCACACCTATCGCCATTAAAGTCCAATCAATGAAATTACATCCTATATCATCGCTGTGGTCAGATACTTTTTGAAGGGGGCACCTGGATTTGAACCAGGGAACTCTTGATCTGCAGTCAAATGCACTAGCACTGAGCTATACCCCCACATTTTAATCCTACAGATTGTGGAGGCATTAACAATAATCTTTCAAGAATCAATAGATTTTGGCGTACCGGATGACAGGAAAATTGCAAACGTTATATCACTATTTAAGAAAGCCTGTTAGCCGGTTATCAGTGGTTGGGAAGTTGTCGGAATTGATGTTGGGGATGAGATTACGGAGTACCTGCAGGCACATGACAAAACAGGACAAAGCCTGTATAGTTTTCTGAAAGGAAACTCCTGCGCGACTGGTCTAGGTGCTGGTTACCAGTGGTGTTTCACCGGTGCAGCACAAGTGAGGAGAGAGAGGTGTCTTATTGCGGATCTTATTTTAGAAAAGGTATACTGCTATTGGAGATGGTTCAGCGAAGATTAATGATTGATAATTAATAACCCTAATGATTCGAGAAATGAAAGGGTTACCGTATGAGCAACATTTGGCAGCTCTTGGGTTGTATTCCATGGAGTTCAGGAGAATGAGCCGGATATCATATAAACATTCTAAATGTTAAATTCGCTAAACAGATCAGATATGGCGAAGTGATTTCCCATCGTAGGGGATTCTAGCAATAGAGGGCACCGCTTCAGGATTGAAGGACGTCCATTTAGAACTGAGATTAGTGGAAATTTGTTCAGTCAGTGGGTGGTAATCTGTGGCATTTGTTGCCACGCGCGGCTGTGGAGGCCAGGCCACTCGGTGTATTTATGTCAGGGATAGAAAGGTTGTTGATTATCCAGGGCCTCAAAGGTTATGGGGTGAAGAGACAGGGTCGTGAGAATGATGGAAGTTTGGGGTCAGTCCATGATTGACTGGCGAAGCAGACTGAATAGGCCCTACGGCTTACTTCTTCCCTATATCTTAAGGTCTTAATACGAGATTTCAAAACCAACATAAAAAGCAAAAGAGCAATTGAGTAATAAAAAGTACAATTGAGCAATATTTTTTTGGAAGTTGGAGTACTGGAAAGGCATTATGAAGGTAAAGATAGAGTACGAAAGTAAACTGACTAACAATATTGGCAAAGTTACCAAACTTTTCTTCCGATACTTAAGGTAAGAAAAGTAGCGAGATCGAGCATCGAATCGCTGACAGCGATGCTGGAGATGTAGCACTGTGGGACCTTGAAATAGCGGACGAACTGAATAGTATATTGCATCAGTCTTCAGTCTGGAAAACACCAGCCGCGTGATGGAAGTTCCAGGTTGTAGGGGTATGAAGTGTGTGAAGTTACCATGCCCGGAGAGAAGTTAAGTGACTAACTCAAAAGTCTGAAGGTAGACTGGAGGGACCAGATGCTGTACACCCCAGAGTTTAAAAAAGCGCTGGCTGAAGACATGGTTGGGGCATTAGTGATGACCTTGCAACAAACACTTGGTTCTAGAATTTTTTCGGAAGACTGGAGAATTGCAAATATCACCTCACACTTCAAGCATGGAGAGTCAGAAGACAGGAGAAATCTACGCCGCTCAGTCTGACCGCAGCGTTTGAGAAGATGCTGGAGTCAATCATTAAGGATGAACTCTCAGGGGACTTGGAGACACATGATAAAGTAGTCCAGAGACAGCATGGTTCCGTCAAGGGAAAATTTGGCCTCAAAAATCTGTTGGAATGATTTGAAGACATAACAATCCCGCCAAATTAGGCTCATTTAGTGGCCTCCACACCACAAACTCTCCCCCTGAGGTGTATGTGTCTTTAGTGAAAACAGCAGCCAAATCATAGTGAGGGACCTCGTCCGTCTCCGCCGGCATCGGGAGCGAGCTGCCAAAATATCATTATTCTTAACAACCAAGGTTATTTACTCTTGTTGTCTCTATCTTTATTTCTGACAGGTACATACGAGCTTTCTACGTTCCAATTTTCATTTCTGAACGCGTCCCACTTACCAGAAAACATCCTGTCTGTCCTAATCGACAATAGCTAAATGTTTTTCAATAACGTCCAAATTGACCTTCCTCAATGAAAAATATTAACGCACGGACTAGAAAGATTATTTTCCATATGTATATTGAAACAAATGGCATTGTGATCACGAGTTACAAAATGTTCGTTCAATCAAACCTCTATCGCTTGTCCTGTCTCATTTATTTCATCATAGCAGATCACGTATCGCGCACGCTCTCGTTGGTTCGTCAACGCACAAAAGAAGAAAAAAATATCCTGAATGATCACATACCAATCTTGTCCTTAACAAGTGTGGAATTAACAAGTAACGTGAGGAATGTTAAACCCCTACTCTCACAACCGTAATGTTCCTGCAATACACAGAGATATCTCCACAAAGTTGGCCGTCTAAATACTCTTAACCATTGGGTGGTCAGTAACCTATCTCCATTATCTTGATCATACCTTTCCTTGTTTACGGTTTCACCCATTGCGCGTCTGTCTGGGCCTTTGAGCGCATATAAACGACCCTGCGGAGGAGAGGGACCTGGATTAGTCGAATTCGGCAGTCTGTCCTGACAGAAGACAGCCGAGACGTTTTCCCTGACTATTAACTCTACTCTCCTCCTTTAGACCATCCCGCTCTATCACTTTTAAAGCAAAGGAAATCCTAAATCCTGAACTGCCAGACCAGACTCTCCTGCTACCTAGTGTCATTATCGGCTAAGATACCATGATTTCAGGTTTTATCCAAGCCCTGAGTTCATCGGCTTATTCTCAGATACTTCTACCACTGAAATATACGCACCTCAGGCCACTAGTCGGACTTTGCTCAATGATTACATTCCTGACGTTGTGTGAGATTTTATCAACATGTCTGCACAATTTCTGCACCATCTGTTCTGGCACCCTGGTTCCAATTCCCCTGTAAATGTAGTTTACGCTTCATCATGCAACGCCAGTTAACCTCCCGACAAGGTATTACTACACTTCCAGTTCACGCACAAACCTTCTTTATCCACAGGTCTCAGCTTCCCTGGAAGAGAGGTCAGTGATAGAAAAATCGTATGACCTTTCTCCTATACCAAACCCTTAGACACGTGTTAATCTGTATCATATTTCCATTTCTCGCCTCATTAGGACGCGACACGTGTCGCTGTCACAACTCCGAAGATCCCGCCCTCCACCTCAGCACCTAACTCTCTGAATTTCCATTGCATAAAATCGTCACTCCGATATCATTGGTACATAAGTGGACCACAACCGCTGCCTGCTCACTCTCCTCCTGAAAAATATTCAGTATTTGATCCACGTTTTCCCGGACCCCGGCACCAGGGAGGTAACATACCATCCAGGAATCTGCCTTCCCCTTCCCTTTTGAGTCAGAAAACCAGACTCAGTGCCAGAGGTCCGACCGCTGTGGCTTTTCCCTACCAGGTCATCCAACCACAAACCGCATCCAGATGTTTCTGATGGTGATGGCCATAGGGATAGTCTGCACTGCCTCTTTAAATCCTTTCCTCTTCCTGACTGTCCACAGTTCCCTGTGGCCTGCACCGTGGGTGTATCTACCACTCTATATGTCCTAGTCCATCACGCCATCGGGCGGAATGTTACAAGCGGCAGTTGTGTGCACTTCCGGCAGGTGTCGTCAGCAGGAACTCCGGAGGTCTCCCCGCCTTCCACATCCCGCGAGGAGCCTTTTACTTAGACGGTGGCCACCCGCTTGTCCCTGTCTTACTTTAATGTGTTCTGTGCCTTTAACACTGGATCAGAGAACCTGAGCGAATACGTTCTTTAAAGCGTCCCATCTCTCAGAAAGGCCGATGCTCTAACGTCCAAAAGACCCTGTTTCCGTCTCCTCTCTCAGATTAAACATTGACCTACAAGCCTGAAAAACATTCTGACTGTAATAACTCATCCATGACGGAATGATGAAACAGACACAGTAGACCGAACGGCCTTTCCGCACGATGTCTCATTTTCTTGTGAACCTTGTCACTTCTTCACTTTGCTCCAAAATGATCAGATTATTGGGCCTTATAGTTTATTTACCAACATCCATCTGTAAAGCAGCGTTGCCCGGTATCATTGAACCTCCTGCGTTCAGTTTCTGTTGACCTTGTTGCGATCAACTCCCACCCAGTTTTCTGATTCAGTCCTGTCTATAAAAGTTTATTTCTCTGCTTCCCTAAATGTGAAAGCGCTGAGTCTTCGAAGCGTTCTCATCCATCCCAACAAACGTCCTTCCTCAATTCTGGCCGAGACGCGTCTCACGAGTCTTCGAATTGTAAAATTTTACAGCTTTACTTTCCACAGAAGCTGCCTAACCTGAGCAAACTGTAACACTCTCGCTTTCATTTCCGATTGACAGGATGATATATGTGTTTGTGTGGATATGACATTTCTTACAAATCAGGCATTTATTCCGTTCTCAAACACAAGTCAAAAGTTGTCAGGGTGGCCGAGTGGTCTAAGGTGCCAGACTCAAGGAATGAAAGTCCTTCCGACAAACGGGAGTGTTCTGGTCTCCATCCGGGGGCGTGGTTCCGAATCCCACTCCTGACAAAATTTGTCTTTAAGCGTTCAATCGAGGCGACGTAATTTCTGTAAACAAAACCTGGGTTGTTGAGGTGGATTCGAAAAACTGTTGGAGGATAAGATTATGTTTTTGACACTGTTCATCACATTGCAATAGATCACCGTATACCGAATTCTGGGTCAGTGATTTATTCAGAAAAAAAGTTCACGGTGAAGCATCTCGGCCCTAAACGCCGACTGCTTACGCTTTTCCACAGATGCTGTCTGGTCTGCTGAGCTCTTCCTGGCATACTCAGCTGTTCAATATATAAATGTTTCTGAAGCGAAATCATTGGTTGTCAGATTATTTAATGGATGGGCACGTGAGCGTAAATTATCACCTGTTGATCAAAGGTCTGATTACAGATGGGTAGTAACTGGTGGCGAGATGAGTCCTGAGGCTCTTGTACCATCTACCCGATGGCAGCAGCGAAAAAAGAGCATGGCAGGATAGTGACGACATCTGACGGTGGATGTTGTTTTCCGATTACATCTTTTTATGTGGATCTGCTTAATGTCTGGGAGTGCATTTTCCGTGATGAACTGAGCCGAATTCACTAAATTTTTAAAGATTTTCCTTCAGAGGTACGGTATTTCCATACCACGTCTTGATGCAGACAGACAATAGACTCTCTCCGACACATCTATGGAAGCTCATCAAGTTTTTTGATCTCATGCCGCAGTCCCATAAGAAAGCAAAGGATACAGTCATACCAACAATTTAAAGTTACAGACGCGCCCTGCCTCTGATCCTCCAAGGAAAACAAGCTCAAGAACCTTTGGTTTTCCCTCTGCTGAAGACAACAATCACTCCTTGGTCTTGCCGACGTAGAGTGATAGGGTGTTGGCATATCTTGTTATAAACGACCCCCACTTACTTAAAATGTATGCCCTTAGAGATAAATGGAGATAGATTTTGCGTGCTCCATCATTATCTATGCTTAAAAATCTAAGAAACGTATATCAGATTCCCCCTCACCTCTGGTGCTCCGGAGAAAAATAAAAAAGAACAAGTTTGACTAAACTCTCTTTATTGCACAAACAGTCTATTTCAGGTCGCATCTTGGTGATGCTCTTCTGCACAGTCTCCGAATCCTCGTCATCCTTTCTCTGGAGGATGGCCTGAACGGGGTGCAGCTCAATTCCAGTGCTGTGATGCTGTACGCTCTGATTCCGCACATGCTCGGCAACCAGAGAAAATGCATCAGGTCCATATTCATTTAAAATCCCAGGATATAGAGTGTGTTTGTATGTATACCATCTCAACAAAGCAGTCATTCCGACTACTCCGAAATACAGCTGTCTATCTGGCAGGTGGACAGAGTACTGCAGGGGCTGTCAGGGTGGCCGAGTGGTCGAAGGCGCCAGACGTAAGGCGGCAAAGTCGCTTCCTAGTAAACGCGAGTCTTCTGGTCTCAACCTGAAGGCTTGGGAACGAATCCCACTCCTGACAAATAAAGTTTTTCACGTGCTGTTTTTCTAATGCAATCACTGTAATTTTACTGTGCGACCAAAGTGTGAACTATGCGGGAGCATGAGAAAGAAGCTATTAAGATAAAGATTTTGTTTTAGTCACAACAGGGAACTGAACAACGGGTCATATTACACGGGATTCGGGCTGCGGAGTTTGATGAGAAAGTGGCCTCGTTGAGGAGTGTCTGTGTCACCTTCTCAGCCGTGGCTGCTTGTTGGACAGAATGACATCGGGGCCATTCAGACACGTTGTTGGTCTCGATATTGAAACGGCATTTTACATCCTCGTTCTTAAGCGTACATTTGGCGTGGAGCACAGTAACGTGCGTTTAACACCTTTCGGGATTTGGGAATATCGGATTAATCATTCCGGACCGGATTATATTCACCTTTTGTAGTTTAACAGGCCACTCTTCCTTGTTTTGCAATACAAAACAAAAATAGTTTAGCACGCAAAATATCCTTCGGCCCAATTGGATCGGAGTTCAGAGTAGAAAGTAAATTTTGCATCACAGCATATCTATATACGTATATCAGAATGTACAATGAGATTCACTTCCCCGCGGGCAACAAAGAAACAGAATAAAATCCATGAAGGACCGCACTGACGGCCAAAACACTCAATATGTGTAACCAAACAAACTGTACAAAGTCAAGCGAAGGAATAACGATAATAGCAATATTAATTGCTATTTTACGTAATAATCCAGGTCCAGTGCGAGTTTGTTCAGATATGACCTCTCTCAAGGACAACCAGATAGAACTATAGAACAATAGAACATTACAGAACAGAAACAAGTCTTCTGGTCCTTCTTGGCTGTGCCGAACCATTTTTCTACCTAGTCCCACTGGCCTGCACCTGGACCATATCCATTCAAACCCCTCTCATCTATATACCTGCCCAAGTTTTTCATAAATATCAAAAGTGAGCCCGCATTCACCACTTCATCTGGCAGCTCATTCCACACTCCGACAACTTCCTGCGTGAAGAAGCCCCCCTGTAAACTTTCCCTCTTCACCGTTAATCTATGAACTCCGATTTTTTTCTCTCCCCTAGCCTCAGGGTTGGCGTAAGGCCTGGTGAACAAGGCATCGGACTAGTAACCTGAGCCTCAGCTGAGGCAGCGTGTTTGTGTCCTTGAGCAAGACACTTAACAACACATTGCTCTGCTTCGTCACCGGTGCCAAGCTGCATGGGTCCGAGTGCCCTTCTCTTAGCCAACATCGGTGGCGTGGAGAGGGAAAGACCTGCAGCTTGGGAACTGCTGGTCTCCCATACAAACCTGCCCAGGCCTGCGTTCTGGAAAAAACCATCCTTGCGCAAATCCATGGTCTCATGAGAATGACAGATGCACATTTGCCTCAGTGGGAAAAAGTCTGCTTGCGTTCACTCTATCTATACACCTCTATCAAATCACCTCTCATTCTCCTACGCTCCAGAGAATAAAGTACTAACCTATTCAAGCTTTCTCTGTAACTCAGTTTTCCAAGTTCCGGCAACATCATTGTAAAATATCTCTCCACTCTTTCAAACTTATTAATACTTTTCCAGTAATTAGGTGACCGGAACTGCACACAATACTCCTGATTCGGTCTCACCAATGTCTTCCACAACTTCGCCATTACATTCCACCTCGTATACACAATACTTAGATTTATAAAGGCAAATGTACCAAAAGCGTTCGTTGCAACCCTATCTACGTGTGAAGCCACTTTTAGGGAATTATGCACCGGAACTCTCAGATCCTTTTGTTCTACTGCACTTCTCAGTGCCCAACCATTTACCTTGTCTGTTCTATCTTGGTTTGACCTTCCGAAGTGCAGTACCTCACACTTGTCTGCATAAAACTCCATCTGCCATTTTCAGCCCATTCCTCTAAGAGGTCCAAATCCCTCTGAAAGTTTTGAAAACTTTCCTCCCTGTCCACTACACCTCCAAACTTTGTAGCATCAGCAGATTTGCTGATCCAATTTGCCACATTATCATCCAGATCATTGATATAGATGACAAATAACAATGGACCCAGCACTGATCCCTGTGGCACACCACTAGTCAAAAGGCCTCCACTCAGGGAAGCAATCCTCCACTACCACTCTCTGGCTTCTTCCATTGAGACAATGTCTAACCCAATTTACTAACTCTCCATGTACACCTAGCAACTGAATTTTCCTAACTAACCTCCCTTGCGGGACCTTGGTAAAGGCCTTACTGAAGTCCATGTATACAACATTCACTGACTTCCCTTCATCCACTTTCCTTGTAACCTCGTCGGAAAACACTAATAGATTGGCTAAACATGACTTACCACGCACAAAGCCATGCTGACTTTTTCTAATAAGACCCTGTCTATCTAAATATTTGTTGTCCTATCTCTTAGCATTCCATCCAATAATTTACCTAATACCGATCTATAATTTCCCGGCTTACTTTTTAAGCCTTTTTCAAACAACGGAACTAGATGAGCGATCCTCCAATTCTCTGACACCTGACCCGTGGATATCGACATTTTAAATATTTCTGCCATGGCCCCTGCCAAGATACTAGTCTCCTTCAAGGTCCGAGGGAGTACCCTGTCTGGTCCTGGGGATTTATCTGTTATGATTTGCCTCAAGACAGCAAGCACCTCCTCCTCTTCAATCTATTTGAGTTCCAAGAACTCTCTGATTGTTTGCCTTGTTTCCATAAACGCCATTCCAGTTTCCTTAGTAAATACAGATGCAAAAATAAAACAACAACATTTAATATCTCCCCCATTTCTTTTGGTTCCATACATAGCCGACCACTCTGAACTTCAAAAGGTCCAATTTTATACCTTACTATTTTTTTGCTCTTATCATACCTGTCCTTCACCCTGACTGACTAAGCAACTTCGTGTCTTCTTTTAGCCCTCCTGATTTCTTTCTTAAGTATTGTCTTATTCTTTTCTTAGATGAATTACACAATTACAAAGGATCGAATGTGCACGATTTTAAATTATTCACGTAAAGCTCAAACATTTAATGCAGATAGTAAATATGATTTCGAAAGTTATAAGATTAAAATTTATACAATATAAGTGTACTAGGTTAAATGTAAAGAAATTTGCAATTGTGGTAGCACAATATCAAAAAGAAATGCAGGATACAGTAGACCTGATGGATGGATGAATATTATTATTTTATATGTTAACGACTTGGATGTTGGAATTGATGATCTTCCGGACCGGTTTGCGTACAGGATGAATATAGGTGGAGGTGCAGGACATCTGGAGGAAGCAGAGAGGCTACAAAAGGACGGAGACAGATTAAGAGAATGGGCAAAGTAGTGGCAGATAGTACATACTGTCAGGAATTCTATGGTCCTGCACTAGAGCAGAAGAAAGAAAACGCAGAGGAAATTGGAAAATCTGATGTGAAAAGGGTCTCGGGGTTCCTCGTCCAGCATTCCCTGAAGGATGATAGGCAGGTTGCGAAAGTGGTGAGGAAGGCCAATGCGATGTTCACGATCATTTCGAAAGGAGTGGAGTGTGGATGCAGCGATGTAGTTTTCTGGTTTTTAAATGCACTGATGAAATGCACCTTGAGTACTGTGAGCAGTTTGGAGCCCCTTGTCTGAGACAGGGTGTGCTGTCACTGGAGACGGTTCAGAAGTGGTTTAGAAAATTATTCCAGGGTTGAAAGCTTTGTCATTCGAGAAGCATGTGACGGTTCTGGGTCTCTAATCAGGGGAATTCAGGAGATAAAATGGTTTGCGCATTAAATCACCCCTTGTGACACTTAGAGACTACTGGATCGTGTTTCCCATGTCTATCACTCATGTCTCCTGGCGGACTAATGGACGGTGTCTCCCTGTGTCTATCACTCGTGTCTCCCGGTTGACTACTGGACCGCGTCCCCCAGCTGACTACTGGATCGTGTTTCCCATGTCTATCACTCATGTCTCCTGGCGGACTAATGGACGGTGTCTCCCTGTGTCTATCACTCGTGTCTCCCGGTTGACTACTGGACCGCGTCCCCCAGCTGACTACTGGATCATGTCTCCCATGTCTATCACTCAGGTCTCCTGGCGGACTACTGGACTGTGTCTCCCATGTCTGTCACTCGTGTCTCCCGACGGCTTAGGCGCTCCTGCTCCCTAGCTAAAAGGAAAAGGCGTCTTCGCGTTCCAACATGTTATCAGTTGATCCCTTTTTCCACTTTTCGAACATTTCAGCAAATGTAGGGTTTCCTGTCGCTCTATCTGCTCCTAGAACGTAACAGGACAGGATTAGACGGGATATACCTCACTGTTCCTCCTTTCCGCTCATCATCATGCTTAGCAGGAACTTGCACCTTCTCAAAAGCAGCTCTGAACAAATGGTGAATGGACACGGTGTTCAAAAAGTTCTCTGTATTTCTCTCTTCGCATTCTCCTTTGCGCCTTCTCAACGAAAAATAATTCCATCCTTTTCTATCCAGTCCGGGCTCAACAACGGTGTTGTGTCAATAGTCTCAGTTACTCCAACATATGTTTCCATAAACTCCAGCTTCGACGGAAAGTAACCATCGGAGGGGTAACCATCAGTACTAAGCCGCGGAATATCAAGGGCACACACTGGCGCCAATGGCAAGTGCGTCAAACATCGGATGTAAATGGATCTACAAAGCAAAGTAACTTCGGAACCAGTGGTCAGTCCTGGCTCTAACATAAACTCCTTAAATTCGACTAGATCCATCAGAGCTTGGTCGCACTAACCCTTGGGGAATATTTTTTTTTTTAACTTTAGTACGTTCCTTAATAGTAACGTATCCTGTAGAAAAGGTCATCCAGTTCCTTCACTGTGTCCCTCTATAATTTTACCTATTTCCTTTGCGGTTTGATTAACCGCTAATTCAATTTCCGAAGGCTGTCCTGCCTTTCGCTGTGCAGCTTAAAATGTCTATGTTCTCCTCAGTTGCAACAGAAAACAGTGGTCACTGTACTGTACTAAGGACGCTGTTCAGTAGCAGCCCTCGCCACGGTACGTCGCAACAGTGGGTCGGCCGTCCTATAGGCCCTTGGTGTTTGTTGGCGGCTCCAACCGATATCATCACAATTACGTCGGTCGTCAGATGTTTATCGACGACCTGCAAAACCCACACTTGTGTGACGTTAAGGGTCCTTTAGCAACAGAGGCTACTGCCGAGAATTTTGCCCGGATGATGGAGGCCTTCTACTCCTCCATCCGGTTTTCCTTATCTCTAACTTCTCTGAGTAATTCATTATAAAGATGAAGGATCATTCAAACACGTAGATCAATCACATCATGTGACAATCGTCTCTTCACAATTTGCTCTTCCTCAATATCTCTCAGGCAGTTGAATGCACCCTTTGTAGTTCAAACAGTGCAGCAGCTTCGACAATCTGAAAATGTAGGCAGGCAATTTAGCTCGTTCTTCCTAAACAGTGTGCCTAAACTTCACCCTAAGATCGGCAGCGCTATCAGCAGTGGCAATAGCATCTTCCTGACCTTGCAGGTAACTCGCTGATGAGGCTATAAATTTTCTGCCTTTAGGAAACTCGCTATATCAGCAGACGGACCGTTTAATCTCTCTACCAGTCTCAGTTTTCTCATATAATTCATCCAGTAACTGAGAAGTCTGCTCAGCCCAAGCCTCATATTCTTCATCCCCATCGGATGTGGGCTTGATGCCACCGAACTTTCCAAGCCTACAAAACTGGCTTTCCGAGGAAATACATCTGCATTTATCAACCAGAGATGTAAAGCCAGACCGACTTCAGAATTTAGATCAACTGCTGAATGAATCATTAGACCATTCACATCAGACAGCTTCTTCGCCTCACTCTGCAGAAACGAGAGCAACTTTTCTTTAAAGTCTTTGGCGTCAGTTACGGGAAACTCGACTTGCAATTCAGCACTCTCTCCTTGACTCCACTCTCCTGTGAAAGTATGGACCACCCATGGCCCCGCCATTCCAGATACTCCAATGGGTGCAGGCAGATCTACTCCTTCAGGTCATCGCCAGTTTGGACAAAAACATATTTACTCGCCTTTTAGTCAAACTACCGTCCCATGATCGTAATTTTCACTAATATTTACGGTAATAAAACTATTAAGCAATTAATTAATCTGGTCTTTTCCTCATTGACCCCCTTCCTTCTCGCTCGTCCAATTGTGGCTAGTACTGTTTACCCGGAATGTGAATTTCATGCTCAGCTTCCTGTCGCGCAAGTTCATTGTGTTGTGGCCGTTCACTTCGGCTGATCACTGTATCCATCTGTCCGAATGCAAGCAAACATTCCACCACTTATTGCTCCTCGGGTCGTGGCTGAACCAGCCCACTCCCGTCGTTTCGTTGGATTTGGAAAGGCAATAGAGTAAGTTATAAAGAGGACCTTTGGGAGGATATCTACAAGGTCTGCAGATGCAGAAATTACACGAACTTGAA
Source organism: Hypanus sabinus (assembly GCF_030144855.1). Classification (NCBI taxonomy): domain Eukaryota; kingdom Metazoa; phylum Chordata; class Chondrichthyes; order Myliobatiformes; family Dasyatidae; genus Hypanus; species Hypanus sabinus. The sequence continues at coordinate 172,430 of NW_026781583.1, read as the reverse complement.
CTGCTCTTTCCGGAATGGCAGAAGTCAAGGCAATTACTGAGAGGATCCTTATTGTCATAAAAGGAAGAGATGTTGACGCTTTATCAATCTCTGGTTAGGTTCCGTCTGGAGTTTAAAATTTGCTTCGGTCACCCCGTTATAAAATAGAGACCAAGGCTTCGGAAAGAGGTTCGAAGAGGTTAAAAGAGAAGAGATCTAAAAGGAGGATTTTCACGAACTTGTGTTATTCCTTCCAGACTGGGGGCCACCAAGGGGAGATAGAAAGGTTTATAAGAGTCATAAATACAGCAAGCAAATGCAACCTTTCTCACAGTAACAGGAGAGGACATGCAGTTGAGATCAGAGAGGAAAATTTTCAAAGGAGATTTATGAGGGAAATGTTTAAAATAAAACAAAACAGAGAGTTACGGGTGTCTGGAATGCATTTCTGGCGTGGTAAAGAATGCAGTGGCACTGATAAGATTCTGCGATAGGCAAACAAATTCACGGAAAAGGGACAGGTATAGACAAACTGCAGGCAGGGTGATTTGTGTAATTATGCTTCACCGACATTATCACATCAGCCCACCACAACAGAGTAAGCGTCTCTTCCTGTACCGCACTGTCTAACTGGAGAAATAATCATTGATGAGGGAAATTTATTTTCCACTCCATTGTGAATATTATTTCCTTCCTTCTGAGTCTATAACCCATGGTAAAAGAATGTTCATTCAAGCGAACCGTCCTCCCAGCAATCGGTGCGAATTACCTGAAAGAATTCATCAATGCTCCTTACAATTCCAGACAACACAGGTGCAGCTCATTCACTCTCCACTCACAAAGACAGCCTTTCAGCTCCTGAAGCTGTCAAGTCAGTGTAAGGAATAGTCCCTTCACTCTCTCAGTTGCATGGATAACTTTCTTGGGGAACTGTGCCTAGACCTGGAAATAATACTCAATGTGCATTCAGGCAGAGGGATTAATTTAATGAGACATCACTGGCTTACTTACGTCAGCCCAACTCCACAGGCCAAATGGCTTCCTCCTGTCCTGCACCGTTGTATGTTTTAACTGAGGACGGAATCACTGATTAAGGACATTTGTTTTCCACTCCTTCCTGAATATCTGTTCCTTCACTCTGCGACTGTGACACATGGTAATATAACCATATTCAGGAGAAACATCCTCCTTGCAATTGGACTGAATGATCTGAAAGAATCCTGCAATTCTCGTCAGAATTCCAGAGAATACAGACGCACTCTCTCCGCACACAGCATGTGTGTCATCCCCGGAACTACACGGTCAGTGTGAGGGATAGTTTCGGCCCCCTCTCTTCAACAGTGGTAACTTCCACAAGGAAGTGTGACAAGACCTGGATCTAATATTCAGGGTACATTCTCACGACACCCCGCAGGACACCTCCCAGTAATACATCTCTATAACTCTTCTCCAATTCTCCTGTATCACAACGCAAAAAAACTGATTGGCTCCCAAATTTTTTGCTGTACCGGAATGTTAACTCTTAGTGATTTGTTGACAAGGGCCGTGAGGTCTCTCCGATCCGGTCACCCTGGCGCCATGTAAATATTGATTTTCTAGTTTGTCCCTCTGGGAATGAATGGCCTCAAATAACCCCATATCCTGTCGGTCTGCCACAACTTCACTCCATCACTTCTGTCTGCATCACAAAATCCTCGCTGCGCCCTTCCCACTACTAACCCTGAAATTCAGATCTGTACAACAGCCGACATGGCTGTTAGTCCTCACATCCAAATCTCCAATTTAGACTGCAAACAGTTGGGGTCTCAGCCAGAAACCCTGAGTTACCTAAAGTTTTGAACGTGGTCCATTTATTTCCTCTATCTGACATTGTCCTGCTGACTAATTCACGCACATGCATATTATCCGCAATGTCATGTGCTCATCCAAACCTTTCTTAAGCTCTTACAATGCCACATTGATCAGTTCCCAATTTTCGATCTGTGGGTCCAAGCCTGAAATCACAGTGACACTGTCAGCCCCGTGGGTAGAGATTTGGGACTGGGACTGTGTCTGAAACTATAGGACAGTGGTGCAGAATACAGTGGAACTATTGACTATCAGTGGATCAGTGTAACCGTTGTATTGGTAATCTGCGTCTGGGCCTTGGGTTCAGTGTGGGACTGAATCTGAATTTCTCTGCTCTCTGAAACTGTGGAACTAGTGAGTTGTCGGTGTCTCTGTGCTCTGTAACGCACCTTGTATGTCAGACAGGAACTGCTGCTCTGGTTCCTCCACAGGAAGGAATATCGGAGTTGATTGAAGTTTTTCCCTGTTGGTAGGAGAAGAGAAGTAGGTCAGCGTGGGAGAGGTAAATATCAGGCGGTTGTGTGAAGCGGCCGTTGTAGCTTGTACCATTGGCAATCTGTCGGTCTGACTTTCTTTCACACAGATATATTATTGCATCTAACGCTTGCCTTTCTTTCATTCAGTTTCATCCAACCTTCGTCGATTCATCTCCCCATCTAGATTCCTATGTTTAATATTTATTATTGAATATTTCCTTTGCAAACAGCATCGTTGTCATCTGAACACTGCCACTGTGTGTGTGTGTGTGTGTGTGTGTGTGTATGTGTGTGTGTGTGTGTGTGTGTGTGTGTGTGTGTGTGTGTGTGTGTGTGTGTGTGTGTGTGTGTGTGTGTGTGTGTGTGTGTGTGTGTGTGTGTGTGTGTGTGTGTGTGTGTGACCACAGGGAGAGAAATTAGGGTTCGGACGTGTCTTTGAATTCTGTCCCCAAATTGATATTTAGAGGAAAAATTAAAAAAAAAAATGAAATCTGTAAGTGTGGCTGCTTCGGCTGTTTGTCAATGGAGCTCCGACGTTCCTTCCACCAGGTGAGTAAGTGCTGATGTAATGCCTCGGAATATTGTCTTCTGTCGGCCCAATATTTACACCAGAGACAATGAATGGTGTTGAATCACCATGATTGTTCAAGTGACTGTAGTCAGTCAGCGGCATAACAGCGTCTCTGGAGACTGATCATTTCTATAAATTAAATGCGTTTTGAATACAGTAGCTCAGTGTTTCCGAAGGAGCTGCGAATGCAGGAGAAACACAATTGTCAGTTTATCACGGAAATGGGTTATCCAGTCCTTTTGCGGATAGGAGAAGTTTACTATCCTTTTATTTCAGCGTTTGGAATTCTCGGTAAGCTGCGGTAACAGTTGCCGTTGGGGGGTGGGGGACGATTTGAAATTAATGCCAATATAGTGACTGATTCTGTCTCTGATTTCCACTACCGTATGTCCAGTCTTTGTATTCGGCATTCTAGGAATGGAATCAAAGCCAGCGATTGTGGATTCTGATATCTGGATCTAAAAATAAACCGCTGTAAGAATTCAGCGAATCCGCCAACATCGGACGATCTCAATGGGCCAGGGAGATATCTTCCAGCGGTTTGTGTTCAATAATGTGATGCTCGGGTCTCTGTGCTATTGGTCTCGAAGCAGCTACACTGCATTTGCAAATACTGTGTTTATACTGCCGCGGAGATGATGCTAATTGATTGTCTGCATTGGTATATGAGCTGTTGTGTGAGGTACGTGTCATGATCAAACAATCGATTAGCGGTAACGATTCAGCAAATTTGAGGAGCTCACTGTTGCAGCAGGAAGATTGAGGGTTTTCAGTAAAAGTGAGTGGTGTGACAGAAAGTGAAGCAGTTGCTGGACAACACAATATCCATATAAATATAAATACTGTAAAATGTATTATAATATATCCACAACAGACACCGCTACAGACATCTGACTGTGTCACCGTGCCTGATACTGGATGTTGAATTATGCTCCCGGCTTCCCTGTGATAGAGTCAGTCGGGGGCGTCAAGTATATGTGAGAGTCTGTATCAGTCTCGGCTGTGACTGCTGCCTCAGTCAAAGTTCTGCTGGAAAGTCGGCGAGCTGGCAAATGCTGGAATAGGAAACAAACACGGGAAATACTGGAAACACAAAGCCTCAGGCAGCTTGTATAGAAAGAGTAAGAGAAAGTCGTGTCATGGGGGCTCTCTGAAAACAGCTCAGATAATACACGTTAACTGCTTTCCCACATATTGTATTTTGGTCTGGATGAGTGGTTCCGGGAATTTCTGTTTCTGTTGTGACCTTCGGCTATTCTGTCGCTGACAGGGAGTCACAGGGAAGTTGATGATTGTTTAATGCAAGAATCCCGCCATCGGCGTCCGAACTTCTTCTTTTCATTCATATCAGACGCGGATGAAGCCGATAAAAAATGTTCCATATAGTACTGACTCTGAGGGTACCTAGATTCATCTGTCCGCTGACTCTTCAAACTTTTGGTCATCAGAAAGGAATCCGAATTTAAATCATTCGACTTTATTTTAATGTGTAAACTCAGCCAGCTCTTGACACCCTCTTCCCCCTTCTACCGATGAATGCAGCAATGAAATGGAAATATTACATGATCCCCAAAAACTGCGGCAATGGGATTTACTCAGTATTTTCTCAATTTCCTCTTTCCCCTCTCTCTACAGCGAACTTGATGGCGATTGTGATCCTGTCCCGGGATAGGTGCGGTCTGTCCAAATGTATAACTCAATACCTGGTGGGAATGGCAGCGGCCGATCTCCTGGTCGTTATCTCGCTTCCGCTCCTGACGTGGACTGCTTGGCTTTATTTTCGCCGATCATTCCTGTTCATCACTCCCGTGTGCAGTATCGCTAGATGGCTGATTCATGCGAGCGCTACTGCCTCTGTCTGGTTGACTGCCTCTTTCACCGTCGATCGATTTGTGGCTATTTGCTGTGAGAAGCTGAAAACAAAATACTGCACCGAGAAAACGGCGGCTGTGGTTATTGGGACAGTGAGTATGATGGCCTGTTTGGAGAGTGTCCCCTGGGGCTTTGTATACGAGCCTGTGATAACAATTGATGGTATCCCCTGGTATTGTGTTCTTACACCGAGCTACAAAAACTCCCCCTCATGGGCGGCATTTGATATGCTTCACTACATTTTTACCCCTTGTGTCCCATTCTTTCTGATTTTGTTTTTCAATATTTTGACTGCCAGGAGGATTCTGGTGGTCAGTCGAGCCCGCAGGGGGCTCCGGGGACAAAAGAGTGGAGAGAATGACCAGGACCGGGAGATGGAGAACCGACGCAAATCCATCGTTTTGCTCTTCAGCATAACGGGTAGTTTCATATTGTTGTGGGGTACACGTTTGGTATTTTACATCTATCAACGGATTTCAGAGAGTTTTGTTTATTATTCTGTCACGAATCCCGTTTACATTCTAGATGAGACAGCGGGAATGCTGCAGATCCTCAGTTCCTGCACCAACACGTGTATTTACGCCCTGACTCAGAGGAAATTCCGAGAGGATCTCAAGAATGTGGTGAAATACCCACTGAGTTGGATTTTGAATCTCATTAAAACATCGAAATAAATGCTATGCAGTAGTACAATTCAGCTGCCTTCACGCTCCTATTCTGTATTCCCACTTGTAATAAATGGAAACAGCATTATGAGCAGAGTTTCAAACAAAGCAGGAGAAAATCTGTCGATGCTCTGAATACAGAGCAACACACACAAAATCATGAAGGTTGTCGGCCCGAATAGTTGAATGATTACTCTTTTCCAAAGTTGCCATCCATCTGCTGAATTGCTCCAGCATTTTGTGTGTGTTGCCTTACAGTTATACAACAAATATGTACAGCCGATCGCGACGGCACCACTAGACACAGCTTCCCAAAGAAATCTCCTTTGCATCTCACCCTCGTCCCGCTTAAGTTGTGCCTTGAGGCGAACCTGTCAACCCTTCTTCCCGATTCTGACAAAACAACTTGATATGGAGTATACTTCCGTCGGTATTAACCACTCCTGCTCCAATCATTACCCGTCCTTTACTTCACGCTGATTTTCTCCTCTGTCCCTACCTGTATTTTATCCTTCTGTTTACCGATTTGAACAAACATCCAGTAACAGAATGTTAGCCTTCAAAGGGAAGGTGGAGGAGCGGTGTTGGGTGGACGAGGCGATGCTGTGAACCTTTGAACAAAAGACACAGCGAAGCGAAATGGGAACTGATATGATCTAATCCTACAGAAAGTCCTGGCGAAAGTCTTCAGCTCAGGCAGCAGAATTGGAGAGAAAGTAAAAGAAGTGCAATTCTGATGAAAGGTCTCTGCCCAAAACGTCCACAGTTTACACTTGTCCACAGATGCTGCCTGGCCTGCAGAGATCCTCCAGCACTTTGGAATTCTAGAATCTGCAGATTGTGTCTTGCTTCTGACTGCTCTAATCTTAGTCAGTGTCAACTAGGTATTCGACAATGTCAACGCAGAACTGACCTTGGACAAAGAACAAGTAAAGAATGGTCGAAAAGGACAGTGTGATAGAAATAGAAACTTGATAATTAATGGAACAAAGGTTCAGCTAATTTTGAATTGACGCAACTGGGAAATTGGAGGGTCTAACTAAACAAACACGATTGCGGATAAATTATTTATACAATTAGAAAGATGTTGGGAGTAGCGGCAGTTTGTATTCAGGTTTACATTTACCGGAGAAAGCTGAATTGAGGTATCAATCTGAGTCCTTCAGGGGTTGGTCCATGAAGTTTATTAATTTTAATCGTGAGCGTAAATTATCGAATTATAAACTCTAAATATAAGCTTGGGTAAGACGGGTAATAAGTGGTAAGGATAATCCTAGGAATTGTAAAATAGTGACTACTGCCATCAATGCAGGCTAAAAGTTTAAAGGGGATTCTGCACGATAGGTTTGACAAATAATTGTCGAAGCATAATCACAGGCAATCAAATGGCTTTGTGAGGGGAAGGTCATAAATTAAGCACCTGAATGACTTTCTGAGAGAGTGACAAAACAAATTAAGGAGATGCTGATCTGTGTATGGAATTGAGAGAGACTTTTGACAAGATCCCCCACAATAGCTCGATCGAGAACGTCGGGAGGCATGGTGAGTATGGGGCTGACAGTAGATGGGGCGTTTCCAAAAGATCTGTTTCTTAACCCTGCTTTCTCTGATATTTGTAAATGACTTGAGAGAGGAACTGGATATGTGGGTTGTTAACTCGCGGTTTGTTGGCTCCACGTAACACAACGGTTAGAATCAGACGATTCCAGCTCGGAGCAATGGAAATCGGAGTTCATTCCGGTGTTTTTTCTGGAAAGAATTTGAACATCCTCTCCGTGATATTTATGTGTATTCTCACATGGTAAACAAAAAAAAGAACAGAACTTAGCGATTAGGCTGGGGTAAAATTGAGGTTACTGGGCACCGTGGCTCATTATTCTTCACTTCATCTCTAAATGAATTAATGACACCTATGCACTGTTGTGGACAGCGGATAATTTCATCACAATAAAAAGATCCTACGCAATAAAATTTTAAACTGGATTACAGAGTACATATGGTGGATTTGATCGCAGTGTGGAGGAACAGGAGATTCGTGCTATGCAAGCCTATAGATCCCCCAACATTTCCAAATAAGTTAATTTAGTGATTCTGAAGGCTCAAGGCTCATGGCCTAGCAACTCTGGGTTAGTAATCTGACGAGGGAAGAGATGCTAAGGACGTGCAGGTAAATGTGTGGCTAACGATTTTTGCAGGTGGTCATCGTATGCACACATTATTCGACTGTCTTCCAGGTTTGGTGCGACTTGTGTAAGGAGCATGGGTTTTATACCTGTACCGAAAGGGATTTAAATATTCTATCTGGGGAGTTTGATGCAGCTGCCCTGCCATTAGTATGTCGTATGCGCAGGCCTGCTTTTGGGGAGTAGGATATAAAACTACAGGCGAGCAAGTAGCATTGAATAAAAGGCAGAGATGAGGTCAATGAATCCCAAAATGAAGGCCAGATTGGACCCAGTTAATAATCCCAATGGCTCCGAGGCCGAGGACAGATAATACCACAAAATGTGGGTAACACTTAAGACAGACGTATTTCGAACCTGAATTAATACGTAACGTAGTGAGCCAGCTATTACAGAGATCAGGTTCAGAGCAGAAAATGGCTGTCCGGACAATAAAAGCTCTCACGCCCCCTAAAATCCGTTTGCAGATCTGGTTGCCACCCAAATTCGTGTGCACCCCCATATTTAAAATGCCCTCTAAAATGCGCACATCACTAAAATCCACGTGCAAATCTGCGCATATTGCCCTATGCACATTAAAGTATCCAGAAGAAGATTCATTCCAAACATAAAATGGCGACTTGGACACTAAGTTATCCGCACACATCCCAAGGTCCGACACAGCCCGATCCTTCTGAACCATCATATACACCCACAAAAACGTTGCAACTCCCATATTCGTCGACACACCCCTAAATCTGCTCAATCCCCAAATAGATCCGCAGCCCCATATCGGAGCACACAGCCCTAAATCAGCGCACGAGTGCAAATACGTGTGCAAACCCATTTTCGAGAACTCACCTAAATCCGTGCGCATCCCCGGGTTCATGCCTTCCCCAAGACACTGTATACTCCCGTATTCGTCGACATAAACTAAATATGCGCAATTCCCATTCAATGCGCACCCCAAAGATGCTGAAACTCCCACGTGCACATCAGATTTTCCCAGAGAAAGAATCACTTCAAACATGAGAAAATGGCTTCCTCGTCATTAATAATCTGCACACAGGCAAATAATCGTGTGCAAACCTTGATCCGCCAAATACATGTGCACGCTAACCTTTGAAAACACACCCCAAAATCTGCGCATATCAGGAAATCAGTGAGCTCTCCAAACACGCTGACACACTACATATATTACATTTTTCCAGAGCAAGAATCATGTCAAACAGTTCAGCAAACGGCTGTTTCTACATTAAAATTCCCATGTACCCCAGGATACGATTTGAACTGTAGATCGGCCGAGAGTCGCAACTATCAGCCTAACAATAAATACGTGTGCACCCCCGTATTCGACAAGGCACGCCTAAATATGCGCACATCGTAACATAGGTGTGGACCATAAATTCGAGAACAGATCCCTAAATCTGCCACATCCCCGGATTCATGTGCATTCCTAAAACCGTGTGAACCCCATATTCACAAAGACACCACAAAGTCTGCACAGTCCCCAAAACAGTGTGAACCACATACCCACTGGCATCCCTACATGCACATTAGATCATGCCAAATCAAAGATCATTTCAACCAGTTCACAAAATGGCAGCCTGGTCATTAAAAATCCACATGAAAACCAACATTTATTCGTCTGCAAATCCTGATCCGCCAACACAGCCAAATTCATCCCCATGTCTGTGCACATCAATTTATCAGTGCGTACCCAAAGACGCTGACACCCCACATACAAAATAGATTATTCCAGAGCAGGAATAATTTCAAACAGTTCAAAAAATATCTGTTTCGACAGTTAAAATTCCCGCGCACACCGAAATGCGATTTCAACTGCAGATAGGGTGGCAGACACAACTCTAATGCGCAGCCCCAAATCTGTGTGCACCCTCATATGGGACAAAACACCTGGAAATCTGCGCACACCGACAAATCTGTGCCCAAGCCCATATTCAGGTAAACACTTTTAAATCTGCGCGACTCCCCAAATCCAGGTACACTCCATAATACTGTTTGCAGACTCGTATTTGCCGCCACATCCCTGAATCTGCGCATTTCCCGAGTCAGTGCGCACCCCAATAAAACACCCCTGCATCCGTGCGCATCTCCAAATCCATGGACACCCCATGGATATGGAGCAGCATGCACCTCCATATTCACCGATGCTGCCCTAAATCTGCGCAATTCCTAATTGAGTGTGCCCCCAAGCCCGCTGACACATCCACATTCACATGAGGTTATCATTTCAAACTGTTCAGAAAATGACCACCTTTTTTTCACTAAGTGCGATCGTAAACAATAGCCAGATCCGAAATGTTGATCAAGCCAACTATTTCCCAAAGAGAACTCTGATAGGCCAATCAGATGGTTCACTGCTGCGAGGCGAGAAAACATAATTTAAAAAAATCACATGTACATTTAGGAAACATTAAAGAAAATAGTAGTAATACTGGAGTCATGATTATCATGATGAAGTAAGCTGGAGGGAGACATTTATACACATGCTGTCCTCCATAATTCAAAGCGATTGGAGGATAAGGTTGCAGTGTGACTAAACGTGACAGGAGCACTTGGCACTGAAAACTAATCCATACCGGGAGAAAACAGCATTTGTTCTTTCCGCACACTCTCCAGCAAGTTAAGGACTAAGTCCAGCCGGAGCATACCTGGGTAAGGATAAGGGCCTCAACATTAAAAATCCGCACGTTACCCAGAATGCGTGTGCATCCCCAAATCCGCTGAGACACAGTAATCTGTGTTCGCCTACTAATCTATGTGCTTTCCCAAATCCAAGCGGACCATATGTGGAACAAGAGTTATTTCAAATGGTTCACAAAATAGCAGTTTGCAGCTTAAGATAACAAGATTACTGTTGATAGTGCATTTATTTTTATATTATCTATAAATGAAACCTTCTGATGCGTCGCAACTACAAATCGATAAAAAATTACAAATCTGTGAGAAGCCCGAGATCGGTAAACACCCCTAAATATATGCACGTCCCCAAATAAGAGTGGGTCCCTGTATTCGACAACACACCGCTGAATCTGTATACATCGTCAAATCAGAGTGCATCCCCAATCCTTAGGCACTCCCATATCCGTGTGCACCCCAAATCCATACGGCCGTCTAAACTCAGCGCCGCCATAGTGGCTGATCCATCCCTAAGCCAGTGCAACCTCCCAATCAGAAAGCACCACCAAATACGTATGTGGTCCCAAATCCACCCACACAACGCATGCATGAACAGATGTTAACAAAAATAAAAGCTTTAACTATGGTTGGAAATGAAATTGAAAGTGAGTCGGAAGTTGAAATAGACTCTTTGGGAAATCCAGAAGAAAAAGTAAAGAAGGGAGAGATTAAAGGAGACACAAAAGATATCCTGATATTTTTCATCAATGAATCAAAAGTTATAAGAACAGATATGGCAAATGAATTTAAAACGATAAGAATAAATATGGCGAATGAATTTAAAGCTATAAGAACAGATATAAGAAGCATACAGAATATACTTGACAATGTGGTAGAAGAACAAAAGAAGATGGATAATAAAGTTAAAGTGATGGAAGTAAAAATAAAAGAAAACACGGAAAGAATAGAAAATATAGAGTACGATAAGCTTGCCTGGACAGCAGGAAGAAAACGTATGATGGAAAAAAAATGGATGCGCTTGAGAACTCTAGTAGACGAAATAGTATTAAAATTGTTGGTCTTATGGAAGGTACAGAGGGAGAAAATCCAATAAAATTCTTTCAAGAATGGATTCTGGAAATTTTGGAAATGAAAGAAGGAAGTCAAGTAATTGAAATTGAAAGAGCACACAGAAATTTAAGACCACGACCTCAACAAGATCAAAATCCGAGATCAATTTTGATAAGATGTTTAAGGTATCAAGATAAAGAAATGATCTTGAAGGCAGCTACTCAAGGTGATAAAAAGAGAAATGGGCCATTGATAGTAGAAGGGAAAACAGTTTTTTTTATCCAGACATAAGCTACGATCTGTTGAATAGGCGGAAGAATTTAATCCAGTGAAAAAAATCTTTATTGGAAAAGGGCTATAAATTTTTATTGAGCTCTCCAGCAAAATTGATAATTTACCTGGATAATGGAGAAAGAAGATTCTTCGTTGACTACCGGAAAGCGGAGGAATTTGTACAAGAATTACCTGATGCCCATGAAGAGGACTAAAGAATCATAGAAATGAAATGGACTAATGATGAAGACTGCAATAAGGTTGGACCTGATGGACATTTATAAGAAAAAAAAGCGGTCGAGGAGTATTAATTGAGGGTAGAGACATTAATTATTTTTTTTCTTTTCTTTATTGATATATTTTTCTTTTTTTTTGCGTGGAGCTCGGGGAGCTGTGAGTTTCACGTGTACAAGCATGGCGATTGCCATGACCCGTAAAATGGGGGTTAATGTTGTATTCTTTTTATTCGCAGCATTAGTGGGGGGGGTATTTTTTTTTCTTATATATTAGTTATCTTTTTTCTATTTTTCTTCTTCTTTGCCTGGATGCTCATAGCAACATGGGGAATTTTAAAGAATTCCCAAGGTACTATGAATGATTAATTTACTTAATTTTTTAAGTTTTAATGTTAATGGAATTAATGGACCTGTGAAAAGAAAAAGAGTTTTAATATACATTAAGAAAATGAAAGGAGATTTTTTTTTACAAGAAATACATTTAACAGAAACAGAACATAAGAAATTAAAGAGAGATTGGGTTACAAAAGATAGGACTAAATACATAGGTCCTTTGAAGATAAAATTATACTAATTGGGGAAAGTAAAACAAAAATATCAAAATTATTTTGAATTCCGTGTAGCAAGTGGAGATACTTCGATATCCAGGCAATCTTTCTCTTCTTTGTTTTTTCTTTCTTTAGATAAGGGTTAAGGGGGGGGGGTTAAGGGGAGGGGGTGGGATAATATTATCTTTCTTACTATTTTACTATTACATTTATTCTTGTAATTTCTAAAAATTAATAAATAAATATTAAAAAAATGTATCTTGCTCGGAAAAATATCATGGACAAGTGGGTGTTTCAGCGGGTTTAGTGTACGCGCTGCATTGGTGATTGAGCAGAAATTAGGCGTGTCAGCGAAAATGGGTTGCAGAGTGTGCGCGTATTTGGGGAGAGCATATTTAAGGCTGTGTCAACGAATATAGAGTCACCAATTTCTGTGGGTGGTGGGTGGATCTGGGAGTTCATGAGGATTTCGGGTCATCTGTGTGTGTCGTCCGATTTGGTGAGGTACTCAAAACCTTTGGGATGTGTGCGGCTTTTACTGTCAAGGCAGCCATTCAGTGTATGAAATGATTCTTCGTCTGGGTCATCGAATATGCGGATTAGGGTGCGCATACATTTTGGGGTGCGCTTTTACTTGGGGATGTGCGCAGATTCTGGGATTCACACGGATTTTAGAGATACGTGCCTGCTGTTGAGGATGAGGGTGCACAGGAATTGGAGATGACGAGCAAATCCGGATGTGTCTACTGATCTGCAAACAGGTTTTGTGCCACGTGAGGATGTTTAATGCCGAGGGAACCCTGTTCTGAACAGTTTGAAATGATTCCAGCTCTGAGATAATGCATTAGGGGAGTGCCAGCGTGTTTGGGGTGCGCGCTTATTTGCAGATTGCGCGGATTTCGGACAGTACCGGCAAAAATGTGTAGCACACTGATTTAGGGTTTTGCGCGTGCCAACATGGGGATGTTTACGGAATTCAGGGTACTCAAAGATTTTTGATGTCTGTGCATTCGTGGGTTTTACGTATTGGAATTTTGTTTCATTTCCAGATACATTCATAATAAATCCTTTATTCATTTGGTGAGTGTCATCGTGAATGGAGTGCGCGCCGATTTGGGATTTGCGCAGAATTAGGACAGTGTCAACATATTTGGTTATGCATCTGAACAGATTTATTCATCTGACCGCCATTATAGAGGTACACACAGTCTTCGGGATGCTCGTTAAGGGTGTTTAGACCGGTATTCAGATGTTCGCGGATTTCGGGGTTCTCGGAGATCTGTGGCATCTGCGGATTGAGACGTATCTGCAGGTTGTTTCATTTACCGATATTTTCAAAACGAATGTTCATTGAACTTTCGACGGTATTGCTGTTATTTTATGGTGGAGGGTAACCATTTTGTGAATCGCTTAAAATAATTCTTGCTCAGAGATACTCTGCTGTGCATCTGGGGGTGTCAGTGGGTAGGTGGTGCACTTCGATTTTTGTCTGCGCCTTCTGATGTTCGCATATTTCTCTGTACACGCTTTTAGGGGTGCACGCGGATTTAGGATGCGCGCAGTTTTAAGGGTTTACTCTGGAATATGGGGAGATAAGCAGAATATTAGACGAGCACAGATTCAGGTATCTCGGCATACTTAGGTTTGCACAGGAACTTGGGTGTGCATGCGGATTCGAGGTGTCTGTGTATTGCGGACATATTTGCGGTAGCTGCAGATTTGGAGGTTTGACAAAGCTCGAGGTTGTTTCATTCATGAAGCTATTTTGTGAGCACTCTGAAATAATTCTTGACCAGGAATACCCTAATGTCAATGGCGAAGTGTTTGGGGGAGGCGAATTTGTGGTTTCATGTCGATTCAGGGGAGTACACGCTTTCAGCTGTCTGTGGATGCGGTGTTCACGCTGATGTGGGGCTTGCTTCCGGGTTTGGAGGTGCGCACAGACCTGGGGGATAATCATGAAATTGGTGCACACGGAAGTGGGGATGCGCATAGAGTTAAGAGAGTGTCGGCCAATTTGGGCTGCACCGTAATTTAGAAATGTGCAAAGATTTAGGGATAAGTATCCCAAATCTGGGGTGCACGCAGGTTTGGGAATGTGCAGATTTCAGGTTGTTGTGTCGAATACTTTTATGCGCTTAGACTGGGGTTGCGTCCAGATTAGTGTCCGTCAGGTATGGGAGGGGCCAGGCTGGGTGAAACTGCACAGGATTGAACGAAGCTGAAGAGGGTGGTAAGTTTAGTTAATTCAATCTTGGATTCTACCGTACATAACACCCAGGACATCTTCAAGGCTCGGTGGCTCAGAACTACAGCGTCCGTTATTAAAGACCTCCCGAGCCCTGTGCATGCCGCATTCCCACTGTTACCATCAGGTAGGAGGTATAGAAGCCTGAAGCGACATACTCCGAGATTCAGGAACAGCGTCTTCACCTCTGACATCCGACTCCGAATTGGACAGATTCTGATTCTGATTCAATGGAAATGTTTCTTTGCAATCCATAACTCCACCATGTTTTCTATCATTTGCAAACTTGCGTGTGTCCACATTTTACTCCAAGTCATTTATATACACTCAGTATGGCCTGACGTCGCCGATGAAGGGACTACTGAGTATATTATACGTTCATGGTTCTTCTGCTCCACCACATCCTCTTTAAGTTTACATGTGTTATATATACAGAGATGCTCTCCTTGCCAACACTATTGCAACATATTGTTATTTTAGCTAACATTTCCTTGCTGTCCACTTCAATCAGTCCGGCCATTTCCTTGCTGTCCACTTCAATCAGTCCGGCCATTCGCTTTTGATCTCTCTCATCAATAAGAGATTTTCGCCTACAGAACTGCCACTCACTCGGATTTTGTTCGTAGGTTTTTCGTACCTAGAAACTGTTGTGAGTGAAACTCCCAGGAATCATCTGTTCCTGAGATCTTCAAGCCACCTAAAATCAACGTCACCTAAATGACCTTATTTCTACATGCACAACGAAACAACAACCTCACCACGTCTCCAGCCTTTATGCATTCAGTAGTGACTACGGCATTGACTGGATTGATATCTGTACTGTGTGCTTCTGCCCAGACTCTGGAGATTTTGTGGCCTTTATTTTAAGATATGAATCACCATATCATTACTAATTCACTCTAGATTGGTACTCTATGAATCTTGATTTATTTCCCGACCGTTAAAATACAAGAAAAAATATTCACAATGAAGACTGTGCCCACCCGCGATGGCCCCATGCATAAAAGATCACATGGATGTTTGATTACATAGAGGGCTTGTCTCCTCTCATCTAAACATTCCAAAATACACTTATGATTTACCTTTAATCGTCAAAGGTAAAGATCTCATCATCAATTATGCAAATCAGATTTCCATCTTGAGAAGGCAGCAGCTTCTGCCTTCAGTGTTCGTCTTCAGTGTTTCCCATCATCCCAGCTGCCTGTAACAGACCTTCGGATCTCCATGTTTCTTTTTTCCAGGCTTCGACCTCGATAACTCGTGCCATTCAATGTTCCATACTCCTGCCTGGTTGCTGTCAGTTCGCAAGAGACAGAATTTGTTGAATGCAGTTTATTCTGAATGGCACGAGTTATTCACGTACTTTGACAATTTAAAGCCGACTTCCAACTAGCGTTTATCGCGGGGTCCTTGAGTTTCTAAACTGATTTGTCTCGGGCTGCCGATGTTCTGTTGGAACATTTTTGTTTCTGTTCCAACATTGCAATCTATCGCTCCTCCGCAATTGTGTTTGCTGTTGTTGTTCTGTCAGTGCACATGTGACAAACAGATTGGTTATCTAACCTCTAGGCGCAATTAATTTAATGCTGCTGACACCCTCCATCTCTGTTTCTCCGATTCACGATTACCTGTGAATGATTCGGTTTTCCTGCTTCCCAAGGCTTGGAAAATATGAAGTATTAACAATACTGCAATGCATTCCCTTTTTACTTACCTAAGGTGCAAACACCTCCCAGATTTTCACAATCTCGATTTACAATCTTTCCCATATTTTACCTTTAAAAAAATCCGCGTGTCTGCCTCCGCCATATTTAGAGTATTTCCCGCGGAATCCAGAGCAGTGTATCTCAATCACTACAGTAAAACATGCCGTGCGTCCCCCTTTCCAATCTCTCGAGATTAAAATTTGTTTAGATACTCTGTACAATTTACAATTTTTGGCACAGCCTGGAGGCTTATTCCACGCCAGCTGGGAATCGGAGTTTAGTCAACTGCAATAGTTTACAGATGTCTATGTCTCGGTACCAGTATAGAGTAAGACCTCTAGTACCAGCCCTACTCACATTGAATACATCTAAAACACATTACACAACAAAGAACAAGGAACTGTTGGCATTGCAATCGTTGTGTCATCAGTTGTTGGCGACTCTACAATGGGTAAGGTGCACTCAGTAGGAATATTCCAACACTTATCTGATACTTCCCTAAATTCAGCTTTTACCCGTCCTGCTTCGTCCTAAGAGATCTAGTGGTTTCATTTGTTTTTCTCTCTCTCGTTGTCTCGGACTTGGCTGGGGCAATTGCAATAACTGCTTTGCATAACTGACACCTTCTGATTCTGAATATCAGGTGAACTATCCTAAGCTTCCAGATGAAACCTGTGGGAGCTTGCTCAAACCACTAGAATGTTCCTTCCTTCTAATCATCCTCAATATCTTTAAAAATACCAGAACTTCATCTTCTCCATCCAGAACATCAGAAGCTTTTGGACCACAGTTACGAGAGGACGTTAACGTACTCTGAAGCGTTTCAGTTTGGTCACTATGACACCATCCGAACATATTATGAGCAATCTGGATTGGATAGGCTGACGGACTGGCTCTATCAATGACACCATATGGTCCTGCAGATCTCGAAGATATTGACAGACATGGCTGATGTCCTGAGATCAGAACATTATTTTTGTACCATTTTCAAAATCTTATGTCCTTTTCGCACGATGAATAAACTTTGTTCTAGTTTTATCGGTCTGATGCTATGGGCGGCGATGCACATGAGATTCTTTAACACTGCAAATGATTTCCTGTACGCTTCCTCTTTTACAACAGCATCATTCTCAGGCTCTGATAAATCCGGCCAATCAGGAAATCTAACGCTCCCATTTCACTCACGGTAAACAACCTAAAAATGATCAATCCAGTAGAGAAAGTTTTGTTGGTCCGCTTTAGCAGAAGGACATAAGGTAGCCGGTGTGATACACTGCTGTTCAGCCACTTTAACTAGCATTTCTTCAATGTTCCATCCATGTGTTCAACCAGTCCCCTGCATTGGGGTTCACAAAGAATGCGGAACCAGTGCTTCCTACTTTACAAATACTTTGCAGTGAGGTGCAGACGATGATCTGAAAATTGACCCATTTTGAAATTCTAAAGGGTATGACGTCTCTCTTGCAAATTGTTGGCTGCAACGGAAGCGGAGTTATTCTCAGCGCCAAAAGCCTCTGAATACTCAGTGGACGTATGCTCTATCAATAGGAAATGTTCCAGTACAGTAGGGGATGGAAACAAACGTTCATGCACAGTCGATCTGCAAGTTGAAACATTTTCCTTCCACAGAGCACCTACGTTTTCAAACAGAGTTTTGCAGCCGATTTATCACACTTGGCACAGAGCAAACAATTCCGACAGTAATATTTCACCTGCTCGCAATCAGGGGCACCAAGACAGATTAATCACCTGTTCCCTTGTTCTTTCTCATTTTTGATGCACAAAATTACAATGGTACGAATATATCATATGTTTCATTCCACCATCTAGAAACACACAATGTCAATTACTAATTACAATCCTTTTCTGTATCTGTATTCCCGAACATTTCCCATATTCCTCATAATTCATCCCTCTCTGCGCCTTTGCGAATTCCTGATTCTGCTGTTTAACTTGAACAAGTGCATTAGTACAAATTATCTCGGTTTCTCTGACATCGCTATGGATTCCATTTGTCACACCAACCAAACCCCAACCCCTCACCCCACACTTTGTTCTTATTCAGGCCAACTCATCCATCTTCCTTTTCTCACCCAGGGTTGTTATTGCTTTTTTTGTGTGAGCGCCTTTTACTCCAGATGTGTTTCAAATACATACCGCATGCGGGGTGCTGTTGATAAAGTTTTACCCACGGCGAAAACGTAAGATCTGGCTTCCCATAATGGCAATTATTCAGCCAAGCTATCACAGACACACATACTGTATATAATACCGTCCCTGAAGGATTTTCGTCTGGGTTGCTGGCAATAAAAGCCATTAAAGCACGTTCTGGCACTTGTGCACACATTATTTAGGCAGATTGCTCGAAACACTTTCTATGTGTAGTCATACCCCATCCATATCTATATACCAGATCCTACAAACCACCTTTCGTCCTGAACTAATCGCTATCCGTCAATAAATATCCATAAATACGAACTTTGCATTCACATGAACCCAATGCCCTCTCTTGATTTTAATTTAAGATGAGAATGAATGGTCCTTTCCTTTGTTGAACTACTGCCGCCGGGCACTCATGAGTTTCATCCCGATAAGTTCAATTCCCAACGAGCGTGATAACACTGTTAACTCTTTCAACTACGACGTTACAGCCCTGTAATAACAATTTCAAACTGACTAGTGGAATTTGACTGACAGTTGCATCTTTCTTACTGTCATCCAGATGAATCGGAGTATGATCAGGTAAATGAACATTGGATTAAAAACCTGAATATCAATAAAATATTTAACTGTCCAAATCATCGATAATGACCTTGGGATGCTAGATAACTCGTTTCGTCCGGATAAACATTCGATCTGCAAATGTCACTGGCGTCAGTCGGTCATCTTTGGAGGTACAGAGCTGACACTGTTTTACTGGTGGCAGCGATCTCGAAAGAGAATGACTCGGAAAGGCCTGGGTCTCAATCGAAGGTGCTTTTGCCAGATCTATTTTACGATCTGATTCTGCATTATTCTGGTTTCCGTTCCCATGGGACGCCTACACTCAAGAGTTCCATGAGTGGGTACGCATTGTTGACACTGCTAACTGTGTGATCTCTGCAAGAAGCTGATAGGTGAAGCCTGGTGGCTGGGAATGGTAACGGTCTGCAGAGGGAGGAATCTAATACGCAAAGGGAACGGACGTTAGGAGAAAGCGAAGGGGGAAGGGTAGCAAGTGATAAATGCGAGAACAGAAAAGAGGTTAGAGTATGGAACAGGCAAAAGGTGTTTTTTTAATATTTAAGAAAATTTAATCTTTTTCCCGTGTAGGCATCCCTCGAAGTTAGTTTGCAGTGGAGTAGCAAATGAAGAACACAAGGAATGCTGAAGATGCTGGAAATGAAAGCATCACATACAAAATGGTAGATGAACACAGCAGATTAGGCAGCAACTATGGAAATAAATAAACTGTTAACGTTTAGGATGAAGTCCCTTATTTAAGGACGTGCCTTCCAGCGTATGACTGAAGTTGGGTAATATTGTTGGGAGTCCAGTATGCCGAATCTACTGATATGTTACAAACGTAAATGTCTTTCTTTGTAGAGGTACTGGGACAGTCACAAACACCCAGTGACGTCCATCGTGTTCATTTCCACGAGTAGTCTTAGACCCATGCAAGAAAATGTGATGAAGAGCAGACTCACATTTCTTAGGCCGTCATCACTCAACTGTTCTCTCCATCGTTAGGACAGGAATTGGGGCCTAATTATATGAATATTTGAAGACCATGCATACTCGACTATAGCATTGGTGAACAGTTCATCCACCCATTCCGGTGTCTAAAGTGAATTTGTAAATGATCTGAAAATTTAAAAAAAAAATCCAGCAATTTGAGAAACTGAGATGAGCTTTTGGCATTTGAAAAGGTGTCCCATTTACTGCAAGGGAGCTGCTGCTGTTTAAGGATAGGATTAAATGTTGTGTGTCTGCTAATTCAATCTCAGAGATTTACAAAATCTGCCACGTCGGGAATGTAACTGAGATGGCGTCATCTGTTTGCTACCATTTCCAGAATCCAATGGTAGTTGTTGTGAACCATTGTCCCAGGGGAGATCATAAAGGATATAAACTGCATCGACAAAAACATTCAATCAAAAAGAATGCCTGTAACGTAAACGGACCGGGTAATTGCGTGAAAAGAAAATGCTTGAAGCGTATTACCGTACCGAGAAAATATTTTATGTTTTCATTGCCCTGATTGGCGTTCCAGGTAAGCGAATCCAAGAACGCAACAACTCTGCATGTGAGATGTCTTCGTGCAGGACACTGGGAGTTTGTTTGTTTGTTTTTTGCTTACTAGATCGGCGACCTGCATCCAAAGCCTCGTGTGGTGATAATCCTTTGCTCATTTACACAATTTTCATCCCATAGTTTGCCTATTACTTGCAGCCACGTGACTGAGAAAACTCTATCAAACTTATTGTAAAGCTGTAAATATAAGAAGCCCTCACGGAAACTATCTAGGTTGGTGTGCCAGCGCTGAGCAAAGGAAACTCATCGGAAGGCTATAATAAGACGGTTTCAGTTGGTAAGTTCGCTAACCGGGCTCATAATAGCAGGACATGTCACAGCGGAAAAAAAATTAATTATACTCATTGCAACCGTAGTCCTGTAATGAAACCGTTTTCTCCTGAACAACGGACCAGCTTTGTCTGCCCTCTGAACGTCTTCTTGCTTCCCTTCGGTGTCCGGTTGCTTTGATTAAACGCTCTGTACGGGATAAAAATGGAGAACCGTTTGGGTTATCCATTCTTTCTGCGACCATTTCACCCTTAACTTTACTTGTTGGTATCCAAATCACGGGTACTCTCAGTATCCACTCTTTCGGTGCAAAGGTTTTGGTTTGATTTCGTTGATTAAATATATCAGCCACTTTTCTTGTAAAGGTATTTATTGTAATCTATAATGCCTCTTAACTCTGTTTCTCCAGTGAATTTATTGGCGATTACAGTCCTGTCCCAGAGGAAGTGCGGTTTGTCCACCTGTACCACTCGCTACTTGGTGGCCATGGCAACGGCAGACATGATGGTCATTATCACCGAGGTAATTTTGTATCAGATCAGCAATCATTACTTCCCAGTGAGTGTCCTGAACATTACTCCCGTGGGGAGTGTTAGAACTGTTTTGACTCGTGCAGTCGAGGACTATTCTGTATGGTTCACTGTCGCTTTCACATTTGATCGCTTTATCGCCATTTGTTGCCACAAGCTGAAAGCAAAATATTGCACCGGGAAAACAGCAGCCGTGGTACTGGCAGCAGCTGGCGTGTTCTTCTGTTTGAAAAATATTCCCTTCTACTTCACGCTTGAACCGGGAGAAATTATTAACAACGTTCCGTGGTACATTGTTATAAAACTAAGTTACTACACTGATCCGGGATGGATTGGATTTGACTGGTTTGATACGGTATTAACCCCTTTACTGCCTTTCGCTGCAATTCTGCTCCTCAACGCTCTGACGGTCAGACACATCTTAGTGGCCAGTCGGGTCCGAAAGGGGCTGAGGAGTCAGAGCAAAGGGGAGCGTCGCAGTGACCCGGAGATGGAGAGCAGGAGGAGGTCGGTGGTTTTACTCTTCACCCTCTCCGGCAGCTTCATCCTCCTGTGGCTGACAGCTGTTTTACAGTTCCTCTATTATCAGATAACAGGAACAGGAGGCGAGTGGAATGATTCTGAATACTTATTTTATAAAGTCGCATTTTTGCTGAGAACTTTAAGCTGCTGCACCAACACATTTATTTACGTGGCGACTCAGTCCAAGTTTAGGGAGCGAGTGAAAAATACCGTTACCTCAGTTTTTGAGTTCATTAAGAAAACCAGCTATTGAGCGAAGTTCGGAGACCTCTGCAATGTTTTGTGTTCAGTCTCCCGTTACTGAAATCCCGGCTAAAATCGAAAAGACTACATTTTTGCATACTTAATCAGGGAGCAGTTCCCAAATACCGATCCGATGAGAACAAGTACTTGCAAAGAACAGTGCTACAGCCAATTGCCATGATTGACCGCTGAAAATTGTTCCCCCTCTCACTACGTAGGCATTTCTCTGATATGCAATGTCTGGGTGTCACATGTTTACTTACCAACCACTGATATCATTCTCCGAAGCTACACCAATAGTGATGCAGATCTTCCGTAATTCCATTGTAGCAGTCGTTAGATGAATTCTTTTAATCTATGGCATTGATAGTGACGACAGAGACCATAGAGGTGCGTCAACATCTAACAACGATGCGTTTGAATGCAGACGGAGATACTGAATGCTGACTCATACGGATTGGAAACACTATCTGGTGGCAGGCCGGCGTTCCTTTCAAAGAACGATTTACTTGTTTCAGTGTTTAACCAAGTGTGGTTTATTGTAATGTAAAAAAACTCTCTGCAACAGTTCTGTTGAGGCCTGTACACGTCTTGCATAACTTGGGGAGACCATATTCTATTGTTTCTGCTGTCCGGCGATTGAAGCCGTGCCTACTCAGTCCTTCTTGAAATGACTGAGCCAATGTGCTAGCAAGGAATCTGCTGAAACTAAGCTGACCCTGTCCATTTGCAGCGCATTATGAGACTGCGGATGTGAGCTCAACATATCCAGATTTCCTTTCATAGAGATGTTCTTCTCGTTTAATAAAATATCCAACAGTCGTTAGCTCGCATTTCATCTTTGTGAATGCATGCTGCATCTACATGTTAACCGAATAATACATGCCAATTGCCTACTTTTACTAAAATAATCACTGATTTTGCGACTTTCCGGAATATCTGACCACATTCAGACACTCTCATGTCGATTCCAGCTTAATATTGCAGATTAAATGAAATTGGATTTAATTTCACGCTCTGCTGCAATGTTGACTCTCACCGAAATCACTAATATAAATTTGAAAGTTGGAATGGAGGCGCTGGACCAGATGATGCTAACCGCTGTTGAACTATCGTCAACTGATCGAGATTTGGCAATTCTCTGCGCATGTTTTGAATAATTCCATAGTTGTACTTTATTATCTCTACATAAAGATAACCGGAACTATAGTTAACATAGGGTAACAAATAAAATTCAGAATTTTATTGTTCCTATTGTACCAATACTGACTCCGAATACCTTTACAAACTCCAGACGCTGAAATAGCGGACCGTCCGTTGGCTGAACGATTCTTTCTTTTGACTACAGGTGGCGGAATGTGTCCCCTTGTTAGTTTATTGCCATTTGAAAGCATAAATGGGTGAGTCACAAGTGAAATCCAAGCTCCTTCTTGACGCTTCCCCACAATACAGTGGGCGTGTTCGGTTTTAACTATGGTTACAAAATATAAAGACCTGATCCAACATTAAGTGCTCCCGACATATTCCTATAATATACACAGAGGAGTTCGTTCAGGTAAATTCCCTAATGTGACAACATGTGAGGTTGTATTTACCTGCACTGTCCACCTGACATCTAGGTCGTTGTATATACGAAATTTGGACCTCCAGAAAGTGACCACAGATGGCTGATTGATAAGTCAGTGGCTTGATTCATAGGCATGATGCACATGCAGCTCACCCTTTGTGGGATTATGCAGGAGGGTTGAAGTTAATAACTCATGTCCCGCTAACTTAGGCCACGAACTTGTCAATCACCCCGATGAGTTAATAACTGATGAGTCCTTAACTTCAAACTTTCTGCATAATCACTCAAAGAGCTGCACAACATGTGCATGTAACGAGAGCTATGTAAATAATCTCCTTCTGCCTTCGGCCACGAACTTAGCAATCACCCCTCGTGTTATGAACTTTGTCAATAATGCAGTTCGTCGTATCCCCAATTTTCTGAATAATGGAGCATTTCCGAAAGTGCAGTCGCTTGTTGCTGATCTAACTTTAAGCTCCTCCCATATCGTCATAACCTCAATTTACAAATTACTTCAACCACTGAACGGTTGCTGAGGCCAAATAATTGGCTTCTTTAAGCGGAGGTTTATAGGAGTGTAATTCACAGGGCCAACGAAGTTTATATAGAGAACAGCATGTGTACTGGTCACGTTGCCTCACTAATGTTCTAGATGCAATTGGAAATCTGATAAAACTTGCATAAAATTGCTGCACACAGCGGTCAGTCACTGAAACAATAACAGATTACATTTTTAATCCGCTCTCATTCCCCTTTCCATCAGCCGTATCCTGGACTCGGGAATATCTGCTGTGTATCGAGTTGCTTCCCCACTTGAGATTCCCTTGCAAATGAACTGTTTTCCAAACGCCAGTGATCCCTAATTTAATCGCTGACCGTCAGCTACACCCCAGGGCGTTGTGGAACATTAACCAGGTCACTCTGCTTTTAAGACTTCAGACGTGCGCACCATATTATCAAAGGGAATATTCGCATTTCGGTTCCAAACGGAACTATCTCCCTCTAAAAAGCTCTCGGGATGTTCTCAGAGCCCAGCGTTCATTTTTCATGTTCCCACTTTGCGTCTCTCCATCATAACATGTCCACGTTCTCTTATTGTGAACAGTTATCTTAACCCTTCCTCTTCTGCCTATGTTTGCATTCCCCTGCTCAGTTTCCACCTACGTGAGCAGTCTTCCCATAAAAAAGTAAGATTACTGTGATCACTCATACTGCATTTCTCCCTGATCATTCTAACTAAACATCGGTCGGAATACAAACTTAGTACTTTTGTAAACGCCTTTCCATCTTCCGTATGGTGCCAGAGTTCCCGCTGAAGCAAAATAAGAATTGTCTCTGCGAATGTAATCACGAGCTCCCTCTTCGGGATATGGCTATCCTCCCCACTGTGTTCAAAAATGCATTTTCCGATTGGGACCCAAACATTATGAAATACAAAGTTCCTGAAAGTACAGTTTCACGCCGGCTGCATTTGGCGGTGCTCGAAACCTAAGCAACCTAGACCACTGGAAGTCCTTGAAATACCGATCATGACGTATTGTGCTGGTGGCAAATCCACGTCAATGTTGAAGAAAAAAATAATGAACAGCATTCGAACATTTGCCAAATGTGTCCAGTGAAGGAGACGGTGAGACTCGTCGTATAACTTAAAGCTAATATTCACTTCCTATAGGGAAACAGGAAGAGAGGTGCAGTAACTGGGATTTGGGCTGCTACTCCATTTGCAAATCGCGGTGCCGGGGTGACGATCAGTGGCGGGAAGCTGCTCTTCATCTAAAGCTGGTGGCTGTCAAGGACACTCAGTTCACGGCAGTTGAGATGCCGCAGATTTAATCGCCGATACTCCATTCAGGTCATTACGTTTGCCTCGTCACGAACGGAGTTTCCCGGTCATCAGCACTGGTTATCTGTGTTCTTCACTCTCTGGTTCTTTGCTGATATTCGGTCCAAACAGATTGTATTGAGTTCACTCTCACTTGCAAGACTGTTTAATTTTTATTGTGTAATAGTTGCCACGATTATATTATTCCCTCAAGTGCACTCATTTCTAACATTGTCATACACAGAAAAGAGCCTATGTTATATGTTTGCTTTGAGATAATAGTTCGTTGTGCGCTACACTGACCATTTCATTTTTCGCGGTGAACATGGTAACCGTATTCACCCTGTCTCGGGGAAGTTGCGGCCTCTCTGGGTTGTCACTTGCTACCTGGTTGCCATGGCAGCGGGGGATTATCTGGTTATTATTCTGGACAAGCTGCTGAGCAAGATTCCTCTTACGTACATGACATTCCAAGTTCTCCTCCAATCAGTGGCGAGGGGGTGTAATACCCACGCTATTCTGCTTCACACCGTCACCGACTGTTCGGTCTGGTTCACCGTCACGTTCACCTTTGATCGGGTTATCGACATTTGTTGCCAGAAGATGAAAACAAAATATTGTAGGTTAAAAACTGCGAGTGGAGATTTGGGGACTGTGAATGTGATCAGATGCTTAAGGAATATTTAGTGGAATTTTCGGCTCTTAGAAAAATATACATGGATCATTGACCTATTCGCTTCCAGGGAGAGAGCTTATTATTTGCGTTTATTTGTGGCTATTAATATTATACTATTTTATAACTTCCTCACACCCTTTTCTCCCATTTCTCCTGGTTCTGTTGACGAACGGCTTCACTGTCAGACACGTCTTAGTCACTGCAGTCTCGCAGGAGATTCAGAATTCCCGGAAACGGGCGGAGAGCCTGAGACTCGGAGAAAGAGAAAGGCAGGAAATCCCTCGTTTTACTGCTGATCATCTCAGGCAATTTCATCCTGCTGTGGGTGCTGCGTGTTTTCTGTGTACTCTGCGTGGAATTGGCTGTATGTTTTTACCGCGTCTGATTCGCTGCGAGAGCTGGGCGTCATTCTACAGCTTCAGAGTTGTGGTACAAACACGGTCCTTTACACCGTTACGCAGATCAGTTTTTAGAGAACAGCAAAAGAATATGGCAGAATCTCCGTTCGCTCTCATTTTTGCGAAGACCTCGTGTTCTTACGGTGTCGCCCGAGCTGTCACCACTAAAGTTGCATACGTTCCGGGCACTGTCTGTTCCTCGGGGCCTGCTGCTATCCTCCTTCCTCTCACATCCCACAAGCGGCAGTTACAGAGAACGGTCCCTTATACAACCGCAGTGCTCTTTCCTCATTTGCCGTCCGGTCTTCTCATCTCTGCCCTTGTGTATTTTCCCCATAGTTTCACCGTGCAGTCCCTCTGGGCGGCCGGATGCATTGGTTCAGCTGCAAGTCCATACTCCTGTGAGGGCTTCTCTTTTTCCGAAACAACCCGTTCATTCCCGACAGTGACGACTGAATTGGTGCTGCGAATCCATTGACGACAAAACTGATGCTGCTTCCTTCACCAACGCTGAGCTCGTCCATTTCATGTTGGTTCCCTACAACTTGCCGCACCGCGCTCAGGTCAATTTGGTCCCATTCTTACACCTCTCCTATCCCTCGGTCACCCCATCCCCAATTCTAGAGACAGATTATCTAACAACATATTTTGCAGTGTTAAGCTACTGACCCTCAGAGTTACATTTTCGACATGTCCTGCCATACGGACACTCGCAAAAGCGCTGTTCCATTTCATTTCCTTGGATCAAACTTTCCTCTCAGGACGTTTCACAGTCAACGGAGATTCTATTCCAGCACGATCGATGCTGCCATCACCATTCTCTGTTGCATTTCCTGTCGGTGACATTACTCCATCCCTCCGAAAATAATAAAATAGACAGAGTCTCCTTGTCCTCAGGTCACACGCCAGGAGCCTCCGCCTTCAGGATATTTTCTGTAACTTCCACCAACTCCGTGGCGATTCCAACACTAGGCATGTCTATCCTTTCCCAATCCCCGCAGCCCGAAGACCGTTGTTTGCGCGACTCCATTGATAACATGCCGTTTCCCGCATGCCTCCCTTCTTCCTGTAACCGTATTCCGGGCATTGTTCCCAAACAGGCAATGTTAATTGAAGAACAACGGAGACCATATTTGTAATACACTTAATTAGTGTTGTCTGCTGCCTTGCAAGAAATAAAATGCTGACAATCCAGAAAACCTGTTGTCATCAATGATGCCATTTACAGTCCCTGTCAGAATTAGCTATCCCGATGCCGCATACATCGGAGATAGCTTGGTCTGACAGGGTGAAACCTGAAAGGGGTTTGGAGCTTGATGTTTTTCCGTTTGAGGGATTCCAGCGATTGACCACTCTCACAGAGGAAGACAGAGGCATTTAACATCGACTTTTGTTATACTATTCGCGATAATATAGGGAATGCCTCGAAAGCTCACAGTATTGTTTTCAAACATCACATGGTTAAGTGTTTTCTTGTGAAGGGATGCGATGTAACCGAGTCTTTTCCCGAGAGTTAATTGCTTCAGTTATTGTCGAGATTTTCTTACATGAGTCTCAGATTCATTTCTGTTGGAAGTTACCATGAACAATTTCTCGTAAATTAGTGTACAACACATCCTTATTTTGAGATATGTACCACTTGTGTACAACGGCTGTAGGCAATATCCACCACCGTAACCTAATAATGATAGTGAAACTTCCTTCGGTACGAATCGATGGTTCAACAGTTTTACACAGCGAACCTTTCCTCAGCGGATACAATGCATAGTTATTTTAAAAATATTCTGATAAAATCACTGCATATATTTTCCTATCGCTGAAATCGTTGAGAATTAAGCTCGCTTAAACTGCTCATTCATTTTAGGTTTCACAATAACGTCGCACTTTATCCAGTCGCATCACTAACATAGCGATAGTATCTGAATTTAAACATGTCCGTCAGCTGAACCATACTGCTAAAGATGAATCGCAGATATGACTGGCAAGAATGGCATTTGTTATCCACGCCCAACTCAAACTGTTTTCGTTTGAATGTACTGAACCGGCAATTTCAAAACGTTGTAACATGCAGCTCAAGAAAGCCATCGCGCATGCATTCTATGAAGTCCTCTTCATACTGCTTCGACCAACTTGATTCACCAAATATTTGTGCAAAGTAAAGCCTCCAATGTTAACTGCTGTCCCATTCTTACATAACTCAGATTTTTTTTTGTTTGTTGCCTCTGCTACTGTAATATTATTATTTGGTGACCGATAGACAACTCCAACCAATGATGTTTTGCTTTACTATTCCTAATATCCACTCACAAGTGTTCAACTTTCTGTTCCCTAGATCTTATATCGTCTCTCACTGTCACCCTTTCCTCATTTTTAATTAAAAGCGTTTACCCACTCCCCTTTCCTTCCTGCCCATCCTTCCGTATTGCCTGATATCGTTGAATATTTAATTCCCTGTCCTTTCCACCCTACAACCACGTCTCTGCAATGGGCACTAAACCATATACCCTTGTACTAATATACGCCGCAGGTTCATTGGCCTTGTTTCAAATAGTGCAGACATTCAAATATAGTGTCCATACACTTTCCTCCTTCTATCTTTTGCGTTTTATATTTATTGATAATTTCATTTTTTTCTTACTTTACTTCTCCAATCTGCTGAATACATCCCATATGATTTTTTTAAAGCTTGACCCTTAGCCCTCGCTGTGTGATTCGCTGGGATCCAGGTCGCATCATGGTTCAACTGGAGCCCTTAACATTAGTACAGCTTCTTACTTCCCCAACACTGGGGCCAATCTCCATTAATTCAAACCCACTTCTCCCAGAACAGTCCTTGAGCCACGCGTTTAACTGCCTAATTTTGCAGACCTTATGCCAATTTGTAAGCTGCTGAAGTAGTAATCCAGAGATTTCCATTGTTTTGATTCTGCAGTTTAATGCAGAACTTTGCTACTGAAATTTCTTTAGCTGAACCTCTTTTCTCGTTCTCCCTATGTCGCCCGTGCGCTCATGGACCAGGACAACTATACCTTCCCCCCTCCAACTACAAATTACTCTGCGGAGCAGTTACGATGTCCGGAACCCAGGCACTAGGCTTCAGCATAGCCAGTCTCTGAATCTGCTGCAAGTTATACAATGATACCCAGTATACATTGCACAATCAAATATAATACTTTCAGTCCTGTATTCACCCATTTTAGTTTTTCCCGCCTATTATGCTTTGCCAGAACATCAGCCCTTCCTTACTAGTAGTCTCACTGCACAATGCATCTCTTTGTTAAACAATTGCGGCATCCTCGACAATATCACGGCGGTTCATGTCGCCGTGAAAAATTAATCGAAGTCCACCACAAAGGCTCCAGCCCGGGCTTTTGTGCAACCGGCTTCTTCTGTATAGGATAGTTCGTAACTACAATCTCATTCAAATCGTTAATGTCCATGAGCAAACCGGCAACAAATCGTCCTTGTGTTCGATGAACCCCGCGATAATCCACACCTTCAAAATTGTCTGTCTGGTGTCAGTGGTGGTATAACCAGGACTTGTGATATACCGCAGCGCCCCAATCGACCATCCTCCAGCAGCTCCCACGGCAGCACGTGGCCATATCGGTGGGGTTGGGGCAAGTGGTGCGCTGAGCCGTGACTGCAGCATGCTCAACTGTAACCATACAACCATATAACAATCACAGCAAGGAAACAGGCCAACTTGGCCCTCTTAGTCCGTGCCGAACTCTTAATCTCACCTTGTCCCACCTACCCGCACTCAGCCTATAACCCTCCACTCCTTTTCTTTCCATATACCTATCCAATTTTACCGTAAATGACACAACTGAACTGGCCCCTACTACTTCTACAGGAAGCTCATTCCACACTGCTATCCCTCTCTGAGGAAAGAAATACCCCCTCGTGTTTCCCTTAAACTTCTGCCCCCTAACTCTCAAATCATGTCCTCTCGTTTGAATATCCCCTACTCTCAATGGCAACAGCCTATTCACGTCAACTCTATCTATCACTCTCAAAATTTTAAATACCTCGATCAAATCCCCCCTCAACCTTCTACGCTCCAATGAATAGAGATCTAACTTGTTCAACCTTTCTCTGTAACTTAAGTGCTGAAACCCAGGGAACATCTCAGTAAATCGTCTCTGCACTCTCTCTAATTTATTGATATCTTTCCTATAATTCGTTGACCAGAACTGTACACAATATACCAAATTTGGCCTTACCAATGCCTTGTACAATTTTAACATTACATCCCAACTTCTGTACTCAATGCTTTGATTTATAAAGGCCAGCGTTCCAAAAGCCCTCTGCACCACCCTATCTACATGAGACTCCACTTTCAGGGAACTATGCACAGTTATTCCTAGGTCTCTCTGTTCCTCTGCATTCTCAATGCCCTACCATTTACCCTGTATGTTCTATTTGGATTATTCCTGCCAAAATGTAGAACCTTAAACTTCTCAGAATTATACTCCATCTGCCAACGTTCAGCCCATTCTTCTAACCGGCATAAATCTCCCTGTAAGCTTTGAAAACCCACCTCATGATCCACAACACCTCCTACCTTAGTATCATTGGTATACTTACTAATCCAATTTACCACCCCATCATCCAGATCATTTATGTATATTACAAACAACATTGGGCCCAAAACAGATTCCTGAGGCACCCCGCTAGTCACCGGCCTCCATCCCGATAAACAATTATCCACCACTACTCTCTGGCATCTCCCATCTAGCCACTGTTGAATCCATTTTATTACTCCAGCATTAATACCTAACGACTGAACCTTCTTAACTAACATTCCATGTGGAACTTTGTCAAAGGTTTTGCTGAAGTCCATATAGACTACATCCACTGTCTTACCCTCGTCAAAATTCCTCGTAACTTCTTCAAAAAATTCAATAAGGTTTGTCAAAGATGACCTTCCATGCACAAATCCATGCTGGCTAATCCAGTCATATCCCGTCTATCCAGATAATTACTAAAACTATCTCTAAGAATACTTTCCATTAATTTACCCACCACTGATGTCAAACTGACAGGTCTATAATTGTTAGGCTTACTTCTAGAACCATTTTAAACAATGGAACCACATGAGCAATACGCCAATCCTCCGGCACAATCCCCGTTTCTAATGACATCTTAAAGATCTCCGTCAGAGCTCCTGCTATTTCTACACAAACTTCCGTCAAGGTCCTGGGGAAAATCCTGTCAGGATCCGGAGATTTACCCACTTTTAAATGTCTTAAAAGCGCCAGTACTTCCACCTCTTTAATTGCCATAGGTTCCATAACTTCTTTACTTGTTTTCCAGACCTTGCACAATTCAATATCCTTCTCCGTACTGAATACCGAAGAGAAGAAATCGTTCAAAATCTCTCCCGTCTCCCTCGGCTCCACACTTAGCTGACCACTCTGATTCTCTAAGGGGCCAATTTTATCCCTCACTATCCTCTTGCTTTTAATATAACTATAGAAACCTTTCGGATTTACTTTCACCTTATTTGCCAAACCAACCTCGTATTTTCTTTTAGCTTTTCTAATCACTTTCTTAAGATTCCTTTTACATTCTTTATATTCCTCGAGCAATTCCTTTACTCCATGCTGCCTATATCTATTGCAGACATCCCTCTTTTTCCGAAACAAATTTCTAATATCCCTTCAAAACCATGGTGCTTTCAAACCTTTAACCTTTCCTTTCAACCAAACAGGAACATAAAGATTCTGTACCCTCATAATTTCACCCTTAAATGACCTCCATTTCTCTATTACATCCTTCCCTTAAAACAACTTGTCCCAATCCACTCTCTCTATATCCCATCGCATGTCCTCAAAGTTAGCCTTTCTCCGATTAAAAATCTCAACTCTAGGTCCTGTCCTGTCCTTCTCCATAATTATATTGAAGCTAATGCTATTGTGATCACTGGACCCGAAGTGCTCCCGAACACATACATCTGTCAGCTGACCTTTCGCTTTCACTAACAGGAGATCCAACACTGCCCCATCTCTAGTCGGTACTTCTATGTATTGTTGCAAAAAACTATCCTGCACACATTTCACAAACTCTAAACCATCCAGCCCTTTTACAGAATGAGCTTCCCAGTCTACGTGTGGAAAATTAAAATCTCCACGATCACCTCCTTGTGTTTACTACAAATATCTGCTATCTCCTTACACATTTGCTCTTCTAACTCACGCTCCCCATTAGGTTGTCTATAATACACTCCTATCAGTGTTACTGCACCTTTCCCATTCTTCAATTCCACCCAAACGGTCTCCCTAGAGGACCTCCCTAATCTATCCTTCCAAAGCACCGCCGTAAGATTTTCTCGAACAAGCAATGCAACCCCTCCTCCTCTCGCCCCTCCTCCTCTATCACACCTGAGGCAACTAACTCCAGGAATATTTAGTTGCCAATCACACCCTTCCTGCAACCTTCCTATCAACCTTCACTCTGTTGATTTTTCTTCCTGCTTGGCAGGCCGCCACATAAGTGGCCTCCTTCACAGTCTTTGCCAATAGCTATTCTCACTTTTCGACTCAATCCCATCGACTTTGGGTCCTGATGTATTTAATCGTAAGAACTCCTCCAAACCTCTCATGTCCCTACCCATCATGAGTATTTAAGGGGTGCGCCCTGTTGAAGGAGGCACTTTTTCCTTATTATCATAAAGACATAAGGCAAACATACTTGGCATGTTGTTCCACGTTGTTGTAACGTTCTTGCAATAATATATTTTCAGTCTTCGCTTCATCCTTTCCACTGTTCCACTTGACTGTGGTCGATAGCGTATTTGAAGTCTTCGCTTGATCCTTAAAAGTGACATGACATCATGCATTATCTGGGCCTTGCAATGTGTGCGTTAAACGGATTCGGTACACCCCAGCAAGTGAATGTCCTTTCCGAAAAGGTTTTTGAATTGGGCTTTTCTGTGTTTCTCTTAGCCTAAAAATGTCCACGCACTTGACAAAGATGTCTATTAATACCAGAATATGTTTTTATAATCCTGCAGGTGGTGGTTAGGGATGTAAATAATCTAGCTGCAAAGTATCCGAAGCCTTTTTACCGGCCTGGAGTGTCGAATAATTTTGGAGTAATTCTGAAATAATTTTAAAGGTATACTATACCATTCAGGTACATGTACATCCTCTACATATATGTTACTCCCAGTCCTCCTCTACGCAGTCTGCACTGATGAGGAATCATCGACAAAATATTTAAAATACATTTTCTCTTTCCTTAATGCCTTTATTCTCAGTCATTACTTAGTCTGATCGTTTTCCATCTTCTCTTTTATGTGTGTTGATAGATATGGACACTTGGGATAATTTGCTACCGTAACTAGACACTCACGTTCACTTCCTTGATACAGCAGCTTATCAGCAGACATAATGTCAGGGTTTACAGGATTCATACAAGTCTTTCTTCCTTGCAGCAACAACGTCCATCTAGTAATTTTGTTATGGCTGGCTGAAGCATCCTCATGCCTTCCATATAACAGTAATTGTAAAGGGATGTGATCTGTCAGTGTTGGAAGCTGAATAAGTCCAACAATGCAAGCGAAATTATGTACCACCCCGAAAACAGCTAACAAGACATTTCTCATGTACAGTATACCCCGCTGAACTACTGAGAGCATACGCAATCCATATGCTACTGGTCTGAACTTCCCGTGCGTCTCCTGGAACGGCACAGCTGAGAGGGGGTACTTCGCCACTTCCAATGAGAACATCTCATTCTGATTTGGGGATTTTAAGCAGGCGCAATTGCCAATATTTGTCAGAGTGGTGATGTATATGTACTGGTTTTCATTCCCACGACGATTGATAACAAATTCCACTCTTCGCTCATCAGTTTCATTTTTCCCCAGTGTTCGGATCATTTCCAAATAACTAACCTCTTGTTTTATCAGCTGTCCTTTGTTAGGATATAATTTCAGTCCCACTGTCAGTAATAATTGCAGCATCTCGGTCAATAGCTGATAAATTACCTACTTAGTTTCAGTCTACGTGTTCTAACATGCAGGAGTAGATAGTCTACATGTTCTAACAAGCACTAGACTAGCTTGTTAAAAACTGTTAAACTCTTCTCCTAAACACTGGGGAAATACAGCACAGACTAGAGGGGCCGAATGGTCTACTTCTGCACCTATTGACAATTGTCTATTGAAATAATGGAACCCCTGCGGTAGGGCAGACTCTGAAAGGTAAATTCAAGCTTGTATTGTCAGGCTTATTCAAGTGCGATAGATCAAAATACATTATGTATGTCTGAAACTGAACCACTGCGCTCTTTCATTCTCTTTGAACACTGTCTCCAGGACAGTGCTCCAGTTGGGGCTGTTAACGGAGTTGTTTCATTCAACTGTCGATAATCTATGGCCAACCTACAACTACCATCTTATTTCCACATTGGACATATCGGTGAGCTTTTCCTGGAGGCTACTAGCCACAGTGGCCCTTGTTGCAACAAACATTGTATTACCTTACCTTCATCTTCGTCTGTATTTTTTGTGAAACCATTACTCCTTCTGTGGTTTGTGGTCTGGACCTTGTATGCACATTCAGTCAGCCACATTTTGGCAACTATGTCTGCACCTTGCCCATGTTCCCGAGTTCAGTGCAATAATCTGCTTCACCTTCTGCTCATTGCTTATCTCCTGAAGATTTATCTACATTTCACCCATTGTGTTCCCGATATTCTGCTGCTGGATTTCTTATGTGGTGCTGTGATATTCATGCCAACTGGCATCTTCTAAATTATACAATGAACAGGGTCAAAGCAAAGACCTGCTTTGGTCAATTAACCAATCCACACGGTATGTTGCTGTTCACTGGGTAGTTCCGCCAAAACTACTGTATATTTCAAAGCTATGTCTGATATTTTAGCTTCGAATGGGACACTCACATGTCCCACTTGTGAAGTCCGGTAAATCCACCGAGGATAGTTTAACTGTGAATCTTCCATATAACCATATAACAATTACAGCACGGAAGCAGGCCCTCTCGGCCCTCCTAGTCCGTGCTGAACTCTTAATCGCACCTAGTCCCACCTACCCGCACTCAGCCCATAACACTCCACTCCTTTCCTGTCCATATACCTATCCAATTTCACCTTAAATGACACAACTGAACTGGCCTCTACTACTTCTACAGGAAGCTCATTCCACACAGCTATCACTCTCTGAGTAAAGAAATACACCCTCATGTTTCCCTTAAATTTTCCCCCCTAACACTGAAATCATCTCCTCTCGTTTGAATCTCCCCTACACCCAATGGAAACAGCCTATTCACGTCAACTCTATCTATCCCTCTCAATATTTTAAATACCTCGATCAAACCCCCCCCTCAACCTTCTACGCTCCAATGAATAGAGACCTAACTTGTTCAACCTTTCTCTGTTACCTAAGTGCTGAAACCCAGGTAACATCCTAGTAAATCATCTCTAATTTATTGATATCTTTCCTAGAATTCCTAGAATTCGGTGACCATTACTGTACACAATATTCCAAATCTGCCTTACCAATGCCTTGTACAATTTTAACATTACATCCCAACTTCTGTACTCAATGCTTTGATTTATAAAGGCCAGCGTTCCAAAAGCCTTCTCCACCACCCTATCTACATGAGGCTCCACCTTCAGGGAACTATGCACTGTTATTCCTAGATCTCTCTGTTCCTCTGCATTCCTCAATGCCCTAGCATTTAACCTGTATGTTCTATCTGGATTATTCCTGCCGAAATGTAGATCCTCACACTTCTCAGCATTAAACTGCAACTGACAACGTTCAGCCCATTCTTCTAACCGGCATAAATCTCCCTGCATGCTTTGAAAACCCACCTCATGATCCACAACACCTCCTACCTTAGTATCATCGGCATACTTACTAATCCAATTTACCACCCCATCATCCAGATCATTTATGTATATTACAAACAACATTGGGCCCAATACTGATCCCTGAGGCACCCCGCTAGTTACCGGCCTCCATCCTGATAAACAATTATCCACCACTACTCTCTGGCATCTCCCATCTAGCCACTGTTGAATCCATTTTATTAATCCAGCATTAATACCTAACGACTGAACCTTCTTAACTAACCTTCCATTTGGAACTTTGTCAAAGGCTTTGCTGAAGTCCATATAGACTACATCCACTGCCTTACCCTCGACAACATTTTTCGTTACTTCTTCAAAAAATTCAATAAGGTTTGTCAATCTTGACCTTCCATGCACAAATCCATGCTGGCTACTCCTAATCATCCTGTCTATCCAGATAATTATTAATACTATCTCTAAGAATACTTTCCATTAATTTACCCACCACTGATGTCAAACTGACAGGTCTATAATTGCTAGGCTTACTTCTAGAACCATTTTTAAACAATGGACCCACATGAGCCAATCCCGCGACACAATCCCCGTTTCTAATGACATCTTAAATATCTCCGTCAGAGCTCCTGCTATTTCTACACAAGCTTCCCTCAAGGTCCTGGGGATATCCTGTTAGGATCCGGAGATTTATCCACCTTTAAATGTCCTAAAGGCGCCAGTACTTCCACCTCTTTAATTGCCATAGGTTCCATAACTTCCTTACTTGTTTCCCACACCTTGCACAATTCAATATCCTCCTCCTTAGTGAATACCGAAGAGAAGAAATAGTTCAAAATCTCTCCCATCTCCCTCGGCTCCACACGGAGCTGACCAGTCTGATTCTCTAAGGGGCCAATTTTATCCCTCACTATCCTCTTGCGTTTAACATAACTGTAGAAACCTTTCAGATATACTTTCACCTTATTTGCCAAACCAACCTCGTATCTTCTTTTAGCTTTTCTAATCTCTTTCTTAAGATTCCTTTTACATTCTTTACAATCCTCGAGCAATTCCTTTACTCCATGCTGCCAATGTCTATTGTAGACATCCCTCTTTTTCCGAACCAAATTTCTAATATCCCATGGTGCTTTCAAACCTTTAACCTTTCCTTTCAACCTACCAGGAACATAAAGATTCTGTACCCTCATAATTTCACCCTTAAAAGTCCTCCATTTCTCTATTAACTCCTTCCCATAAAACGACTTGACCCAATCCACTCTCTCTAAGTCCCTTCGCATCTCCTCAAAGTTAGACTTTCTCCAACCAAAAATCTCAACTCTAGGTCCAGTCCTGTCCTTTTCCATAATTATATTGAAGCTAATGCTATTGTGATCACTGGACCCAAAGTGCTCCCCAACACATACATCTGTCAACTGACCTATCGCATTCCCTAAAAGGATATCCAACACTTCCCCATCTCCAGTCGGCACTTCTATGTATTGTTGCAAAAATATTTCTTGCACACATTTCACAAACTCTAAACAATCCAGCCCTTTTACAGAATGAGCTTCCCAGTCTACGTGTGGAAAATTAAAATCTGCCACAATCACCACCTTGTGTTTACTACATATATCTGCTATGTCCTTACACATTTGCTCTTTCAACTCACGCTCCCCATTAGGTGGCATATAATACACTCCTATCAGTGTTACCACACCTTTCCCATTCCTAAATTCCACCTAAATAGACTCCCTAGAGGAGCTCTCTTATCATTCCTTCCAAAGCAGCGCCAAAAGAATTTCTCGGACAAGCAATGCAACGCCTCCTCTTCCTCTGGCCCCTTCTGCTCTATCACACCTGAAGCAGCTAAATCCAGGAATATTTAGTTGCCAATCACACCTTTCCTGCAACCATGTTTCACTAATAGCTACAACATCATAATTCTAAGTATCAATCCACGCTTTAGGCTTATCCACCTTTGTTACCATGCTCCTAGCATTAAAATAGATACATTTAAGATACTCTCCACCTCCTCCTCTCTTTTCATCCCTAAGAATACATTCAAATGTATTATCCTTTTCTTTCTTCTCTCCTACATCTACGGGCTGAGCACATCCCTTCTCCATCACCGGCCTTTCCTCCCTCACACACTGTCTATTTACTTGCTCTACTGGTGAACTAACCTCATCTCCCATAGTTTCCTCAAATTGATTCCCGCCCCCCCCCCCCCCATCTTACTAGTTTAGAGTCTACCCTGTAGCCCTAGCAAACCTCCCCGCTAGGATATTGGTCCCCCCAGGATTCAAGTCTAACCCGTCCTTCTTGAACAGGTCACGCCTGCCCCAGAAGAGGTCCCAATGATCCAGAAACTTGAATCCCTGCCCCCTGCTCCAATCCCACAGACACGCATTCATCCTCCACCTAATTCCATTCCTACTCTCATTGTCGCGTGGCACAGGCAGTAATCCCGAGATTACTACTTTTACGGTCCTCCTTCTTAATGCCTTCCTAACTTCCTATACTCTCGTTTCAGGACCTCTTCCCCTTTCCTACCTATGGCATTGGTACCTACCTGTACCACGACCTCTGGCCCCTCACCCTCCCACTTCAGGATATCTTGGACGCGATCAGAAACGTCCCGAACCCTGAAAACAGGGAGACAAATTACCATCCGGGACTCCCGATCATCTCCACAAAACCGCCTGTCTGAACCCCTGACTATCGAGTCCCCTATTACTATGTCCCTCTTTCTCCTATCCCTACCCTCCTGAGCTACAGGGCCGTTCTCTGTGCCGGAGGCCCGGCCACTGTCACTTCCACCAGGTAAGCTGTCCTCCCCCCAACAGTACTCCAACATGAGTACTTATTGTCAAGGGTACAGCCACCGGGGTACTCTCTGCCTCTTCCCCTTCCTGACCGTGATCAACCTATCTGCCTCCCGTGGCCTCGGAGTGACCACCTGTCTGTAACTCCTCTCTATCACCTCCTCACTCTCCCTGACCAGGCGAAGGTCATCGAGCTGCAGCAACAGTTCCCTAACTCGGTCCCTCAGGAGCTGCAGTTCGGTTGTACCTGGCGCAGATGTGGACGTCCGGGAGGCTCGGAGACTCCGGGACCTCCCAGATCCGATACCGGGAACAACAAGCTGCCCTCACACTCATACTTCCCGAATAACTGAAAATAACAAGAAATAAAAGATAAGCCTACTGTGCCCTCTTCCGCCTAAGCCCCCTGAGCCCAAGCCCTACACTCTGCTCCCGGCGCACTCCGCTGCCGGCATAGGAAGCTGCCCGCTTCTTAAGGCTGCGTTCTTTTTATATCTTCCAATTCGCATTCTTTACATTAGTGGTGTCGCCGGTGACTCGGGATCCTCCAGTATTCATTAAACGGTAACAGGGCGGCATCCAACGCTCCCGATTTTACCATTACTTGTGTCACACAACCATGTTGTTGAGGCCTAACAACGTTATTGGAGCTCAGGGCACAACTCCCTAGATGGTGCTGCGTCCACCATGTTATTAGGCAATCTCGATCTACCTAGCTCTTTCAAGGGAAAACCGCTTTATTCTACTCTTTCCCGTCTCAGGATTGGACACTTAATGTATCCCTCTTGATCACAGTTCGTCGACGTCGTTGTGTCGCATCTGGATTTTTAATTTGGCGGCAATTTCCCTCCATGTCGTTCTGACATAATCTGAATCTGCATGGCCAGACTTTACATCCTGGGACAGACAGATCCCCCACCTCACCGAGGGTCGAAGACCCGTCGGCTACCCTCACCTGGATTGGACCGTCAGCCAAGACGGTTTACCGGGCTGTGGCTGCTGCGCCTGCTACAACTAATTGGAGCCACAGGCCAGAGCTGAGAACCAGAAGGGGACCAAAGATGGGGGAGCTGCCCTATAAAAAGTGCACTGTAGGCCCCCCACCGGAGCTGCTACCACTCCCTAGACACCCCATAAATCCCTGATCACAGTTAAATATTTAAATATTCCACCTGCATTTCTTCCTGTTCCTGGTCCTGTTCCATTTTCCTTGTACTTCCTTGCCCCTTGATTGTGTGGCAAAAAGTTTGTTTGGAAGGTACTCATAACCTCATTTCTCCAGGTAGCTGATATACAGAGCCCAACTAAACTCCGTATCATCTTCCCATTAGGGAGTTTAGTTGGGTTTTGTATCTCCTTTTCCCACGCTCTGCACATTTTCCTCAGTACTCATACCTCAGTATGCAATGCTTGACAAGGATCAAATATTTCCAGTGCCATTTTAGATTATTCGGTGCAGTGAGATACCAGTGCCCTGAGTCATCTCTTTGAGGCGTCTGTTTCTAATTCTGTTCCATAAACCCCTTGAAGCTATCAACAAACAGGATGCAAATGCAGTGGAATGTCCCCTCTCATCTGGTTCTACCGGGTCTCCACTGTCAACACCTATAGCAGTTATTATAACATTATTTATTTTTGCAATTCCTTTCCCCTCTATTTCGTTGTATATCTGGCAAAACTGAGTGTATAATTGCATGTAAACTCATTCTTATTAATTTCCTTTCCATGGAGTCAAATAGGCCATGTATTGCTCTCTGACGACTATCTGATTCCTAAAGCTCCCGGGGTTGGTCACCGAGCATTAATGTCACCATACGCTTAAACTGTTGTATCCCGAATGGTGTTGTGTATGTTATGTCTGATTTCATTTCCCCTCCCCCCACACCGCTGTCCCTTCTCTGATGTTAACTAGGGGTGCCAATTGAGTAGACGGTAGAACTGCCTCCTGTTGGTATAGTGTTGGTGGAAATTCTTCAGGAAATGATACTTCATTATTATGGTAAGCATAGCTATTAGCTTTATCTGCTAAGTCATTCCAATCAATATCTCCATATCTACCTTCCCCCCATTTCCTTTGTTTTAAATCCAAACGCATACATTACTCCTCTCTGTGCAGAAAGTTTGTCCTGCAGTCTTTGAATCTGCTTTAAACACTTTGCATGAGAGCCAGAGATTTCCTTCTTTCCTGTGCTGATCTCTAAACCACATTAATAATCGTCTTTAAACCACTGCACTGTTTCTGTAATCCTTCCGCTTTATCCTTCGCTAGTTTGGCTGCTTCCTCTAGCTTCCACTTTTCTTTGTCATTTCTAACAGTTCAACAGAACCTGATTCATATTCATCAAGTCTATCCCTCTGTCACCGTGTAAACCTTTCTCAAAATGTTCTCTACCTCGTTTTTAAGCATTTGTGTTCTCCTTCAAACCGGCCTCGTTCGGCTTCAGTTTTATGTTGTTACTCTATGATTTCTCGTTATAACCTACCTCGCTCGGCTTCTAGTTTATACTCACTTCCGTTCACCGATTCTAACCTGTGGTGTTCTTCCTTAGCATTTTTGTCGTAACTCTATCAAATACGGCTTGAGACAGCTACTGTTTTTTTTTGTAATTGTTGAAACTTCCTGCTCGACAGCACGCCTTGGGCGATTTTCCACAAGACATCTCCGGTAGTTTTCCCTTTAGAGACAGAGTATGACAAACTCCTCATTCTGCGTCAACTTCGTGGACACATGTTTCGAGATCTAACCACTCAAATGAAAATAAACAAATTCCTTCTAGAAAACAGAGTTTCCTATTTTACTGCATTATTGCATTATTCATACCTGGTTAGTAACCGCTAAGTGGCCCGCGGCAGATCATTGTGTATCTCACACACGTGGACCGAATCCAGTTTCCCGGTGAACAAAGAGGAGTTTCATACAGATCACACCGTTCACCCACCGAGACGCCAATTCTGTTACAAGTAGCACACATTGTAATAAAGGTCTGTGAGGGAGAGAATCTCCATTTCCCAGCAAGTAACTTTTATTCATTCATCAAAAAGCACGTGGTTTCAAAAAGTATCTCGCTTTGTGCACACTAATAGCATGCTTGACCCTCCATGAACAGTCAATGAAGAGAAAAGCTATTGCCTGGGAAGAGAGTCCACGATTCCAACCCTGCAGGCTCAAAGTTACCCGACCGTCAGGCGTCATCTTCGCACTTGTCATTGTACAGGCCTACATGTAATATTGTTCCAACCCGCTGTTGTGCACTAAGATCAAACCAGTTAAGTGAGGTAACCCAGACAGAGACTAACGAGATTGCAGATTGCGTCTTTTGTCGATCAGTCATTTTACTCCGCCGAGTACAACTACTCCTCCAAGAATGGTCTCAGATTTAGCAGATTATTACCTGAAGTTTTCTTGTGTCCACATTTAGTTGCTATGTTTACATTGTCCCAGAGCCCGAATCAGTTCAGTTTCCACGCCCTTTACGTAAAAAATATATACTTGTTATATAATGTATTCAGGTTTAGCTGGTCATTAGGTTAAAGTTTTCGTGTCCACTTTAAAGTTTTGAATTGCTTATTTGCTTCTCAGGACGTGGATTTTAACGTTCCCTGCAAGGTGTGTATTACCTTTTTAAATTGAACCCCACTGATCCTCAACTGACTCAACGTCAAACGGTTCCTTTCAGTTTACCTTCTGAATACCGAGCAACGTCTTCACAACTTTCACTTCATGAATTTCAGTTTATTGGCTTTGGCTTTTATTGATATACTCGGAAAAATAAAACTTGCAGTCTAACGATGTTATGATCAGTTGCTCTGAAAGGCACAATAACCTCCGTACTGATTTCAAATTTTGACACTTCTCCCTTCCTGCCTCTTTACTAACATACTGGGTCAAAAAAGAACAATAATTCAATAACTCAATGAATTAGCTCCACTCTAATACGTTAGTCACTGGGATTCACCACTCCCTGCTCAATAGTTTGGAAATTAAAGTTTTCCATAACTCTAACGTCATTCTCAAAACTTGTGTTTATAATATTGAGATGGCGAAGTAGTTCCCGCGGACTTTTGTTCAGTGTGGAAACTTCGATAACCATGAAAGTATGAAGAAAATAAAACGTTGTGATAAAGATCTCAATGATTACCCATGGGACGACATAAGGCAAGGAATTTAAACGAAGCTAGAACAAAAATATGCTTAACTGAGAATTGGGCAGAATTGCGGCAGCAAGCTGAAGTAAAGAAGGACTGATTGGAAGAGCTATGATGCTCTCAATATTGTAGTGCCCGTTTTGAAGAAGAGAAGCTGTCAAACGTAATGAGAGTGCAACATATTTGCCAGGAGAGTGGGTGCGAAAAAACATATAAATAATGCATTTGAATCAGTTTTAGAAGAAGTAATAAGGAGCAGTTTTCCATGTAGTGACGTGAGTAAAATCTCTACTGATTTCAATATATTTGAATATAATGCCGAAGTCATTATCAGAAAAGAAACGTAACACTTGCGATGTAACTAAGTGGCTAAAGCAGATAGCAAAGCGGCTGGGCCAGCATCTCTGTTCAGAAGAAAATAGGAGGTACATTAGTATAGAGCTAGCTATACACTATAAGACTGGTATATGGAGCAATTTAAGATGGCGGGTTATATGGGCGGCAGGGATTAAGCGTAGGCAGAATATTGTGGGCCGAATGGCCCGCACTGTGCTCTATTATTCTATGTTCTATGTTATAATTCTTAGCTTCGGCATATTCCAGCACATCTGCTTTTTTATGATGTAGCGCTCAATGCCGAACACCGAAGCAAAATACCATTAAGAGCTGCACTGCCCCTTTGCACTCTAGACTTATTTTATCCCCAAGGTGTCCGCACCCCCCCCCCCTCTCGTCATCCTCCTGCTCTCAGTAACCTTACTGTGACTCTCCAAGGCCTCCCCGTGTCCCCTTCTATCTCTTCAAAG
Source organism: Hypanus sabinus (assembly GCF_030144855.1). NCBI lineage: Eukaryota > Metazoa > Chordata > Chondrichthyes > Myliobatiformes > Dasyatidae > Hypanus > Hypanus sabinus. The sequence goes on along the minus strand of NW_026781583.1, from coordinate 128,215 downwards.
TCCATTGTTAAATTTCTACCTGGCTACGTTGTGACTTCCCGTCGCACTGCAAGATATTTTCTTCCTAAAACTTAAGTTTCATTCTTCCATCTTCTTGACAAGGTTTTCTATATCTCTTGTCAACCAAAGTTACATTACGCTACCACCCGCTCCCCGCATCAAGGAGAGAAATCACTGCCCCACCCCAATCAAGAGCTCTGTTAATAATCTCCACATCACTTTTGCGCTTTTCCAGGAGTACATTACATCCCAGTTTACTTCCCCAAGTTCTTAGTTAGTAGCATCAGAATCTCTCCTCACCCCAATTAAATACATAACATACTATCTGCTCCTTCCGCGGTGTAATGTTATAATAATTGTTTAGAAATTATGCTCCATGGTTTTGAAATGCTGGCCCGCTGAGAAATCTGTAACATGATCCGTTTCATTTCCTATTACTAGACATAGGCTGGACCAGTGGCTGCTCAGTTTGTTGTTCCTTGACTTTTTTCCTGCACACAGTTGAGAGATTCTGTTGTCGCTAAATATATTAACCTGAGAACGTGCCAATGAGTATTAAAGAAGATTAATCGGCATGTGACAACAACTGTGTTTTATTTGCCACCAGTCCAAAATCTCTTTCCGGAATTTCGTTCTTAGACGATGGGAGGCCTATATAGAAAACTCCCATGAGGAATGTTCCCTTCCTACTTCTGTGGTGGACGCACAGAATCAGTAGACATTCTTTCCATGGCGTATTCTCTTTCTGCAGCTTTAATGCTATCATGCCATCCCTATCTCTATTTGTCTCTTTACTCTATTTCACTCGTCTCTGTCCATTTTGAATCATCTGAACCTGGAAACGTTCAGGAAGCGGTTCTTGTCCTTGTGATTGTTAGGTGTTTGTGATAATTTGGAGATTATTTCAACTAATACAACAAACATGCCAGATTATGAGCGTTTGCCTAGTTTTCTACCTTAACTATATGAAGAATGCAATCTTCCCTGCATATAGCGTTTGTAGGAAGTCCAGGCTCATGACTGTTAGAACTCTGGACATATTTTCCAATCCAAATTATTTTAAAAAAATCTTCATTTGAAAAATATCCGTCTAAGAGTAATTGTACGTGACCGTTATCTACAGAGATGTCCATTTAATGTAAACACGTATTTCATTCCATTTTTCAGCTCTTTTCTGAATTTTCTCTGTGTCAGCGTATAGATACAAGTATTCGTGCACATACTCAGAATTTGGAACATGTACCCAAATTGTTGTAGTATATATACGGGGGAATTCATATATCTATGCAGGTAAAAGAAATTTTCCGCTTGCCATTTCAGGGAATGAACTACATAGGGCATCCAAAATAATATGAAATTAGCTGAGATAGCTAACAACAAAATCATCGACTTTCTACGAATTTCCGCCTCGGCATCTTTCTGATTATCGCTGCTGTTCAGAAGAGCTTTGCGAACTTGATTTGCTGCAATGATGTATCTTACTGTTAACCCATTGAACACTAGAATTAAGCCGATTGGTAGCAACGGTGCTAAAATACTATCCATCACTTCCAAACCTTTCCACACTGATGACGTAGCGTATTCATGTGAGAAGGCGCAACGCCACGGCATGTTGTCAATAATGACGTAAGGTTCAATGGCAAAGTAAAACGGAGCACTCCTCCCGCAGCTCAGTGTAACCACAGTCACCATAACCACCGTTCCTGTTCTCTCAGTGCAGTACCGTCCCGCGAGCTTTCGACAACATATTGCGATGAACCGATCGAAGGTAAAACTGACCGTAAACCAAACAGAACAGTCCCTCGTGACAACCCTAAATACAAGTGTCAGAGCGCATACAGGAGTGATGAGCAGGGATCTGGAGTAAATGTAGATATTGTTGGTCTGTTCTACTAAAGCAACAACTATAACCACCATCAGATCTGCTGTTGCCATTCCAACTAGGTAACGGGTGATGCATTTGGAGAGGCCACATCTTCCGCAAGATAGGATCACGATCGCCGTTAAATTAACTACAAGGTTTAAAAAAATAATGTTAGTTGCTCCTGTTCGAATTGCTCTAATCTTACAATCTTAGGCAGCGTATCATTAGCTTGGAAGCGCAAAACAGAAATTCACACAGCTTGGGCTGCGTTACTGAACTTCTGCTGGAGAGAATAATGGACTGGAATACCAAAGGGCTGACAATTTTCCGACAACTTGGAACGTCGCACTGGTTTCGTCGACTCACTTACCTGTGACTGCACGATTGACACCATTTTTCAGTATGAATGGCTGAACAGCAGAAGGGATTTTTGTTTGAGGTAACAAAGTGGAATGAGGAAGATATAAAGCATAAGTTCTCATTTACTTTTTATCGAAGAACTGAGAGAAGTGTGGATAATAGACTTGACACGAGCAAATCTGCAGATGCTGGAAATTCAAATAACACAGACAAAATGCTGGTGGAACACAACAGGCTAGGCAGCATCTATAGAGAGAAGCACTGTCAAGTTCTGACGAAGGGTCCCGGCCCGAAACGACGACAGTGTTTCTCCCTATAGCTGCTGCCTGGCCTGCTGTGCTCCACCAGCATTTTGGGTAGAATAGACATGCCAGTCATTTGAATAAGCTGCTATGTTGTTGTTGGCTGCTGTCTATGTCGATAGAATCTCTGAACTCGATAACGTATGTCAGCATCGCTACAGAAAGCCGAGCAAGGTGAAATTATGAAACAATGCCAATATCGTCACCAACATAATTGAGGAAAAAGAAATCACATCGATTAAAATACAGAAAATGAAAATTTAAAATATCAAATACTTAGAATGTCCATTCCAGAAATACGTTTTAGTCGAGGGTAGAACTTGTGCTGTGTAGACGCCCGAGCAGTACAAAAGCAAAACGGCGGCACCGCACATATAGTGACCAGCTCTAGTACCTTACCAGAGACGCCAATCGCTACGAGTGCAGGATAGAAAACGCCCGCGATGTAGTAAATCGCTGGATATCCCATATTCCGTCAGAACCTACGTTTGTTTGTATGGAATGTTCCAACTGCTCACATGGACCGGTGATCGGTTTTACAGAGTTAAATACTAGTGAGAGCAATTCCACTGAGGCAATATGCGTGTTTACCACACCAGCCACATTAGTGACAAACAGCTGCACAAACACTATATTAAACTGCTATGCTCAGTCGGTCACCGTACCGGGAAATGACTCCTCAGGGATAATTCAATCTCTGTACTCTAAAACAAACTATGAATGTGAATCTTGAAACTTCTGGCGCAGCACATTCGCTTCTGAAATTGAGGGAAGGAGCCGAGACCCGCAGATGACATTTCTTTGTTAAAAAACAACATTCCTTCATTGTTTTCTTCCGTTGTTTTCCGTCTTTTCGGGTGGTTTGAGTGAAGCGAGTCACTGTAACCGCAGGTGGTATATACCACAATAAAATACATTCTACTTATATTCCTCGAAACATGAAAAGATCCACACCGATATTCCAAGGAATTGTCAAAAAAAGAGCCCGTGTCTTCACGATATGTAGCGACGTTTGTGGACATTGCTTTCAGCACTCACACAAACAGTTCAGCGCGAGACCCTGACCTCTCCCAGTTTATGACTTGATCACTCTATATCTTTGATGTTCCGTGCAATCTATTTAACTATAAAGAAATTAATTAACCTGTCAGAATGTTAACTACACTTCGCCATCCATTCTCTGTTTGAGCAAAAGTAGCCATTAGAATCTGCCATCTATTGGAATGCTCCGAGGCTTTTCTGTTATTTGACACGAAGTTGCTGTTTAATTCATTTTTTTTCCGATTTCTTTTAAAACATCTCACCTTCCTATCGTTAATAGCCTGAATGTATTGAAAATCACCAAAACCAGTCGCACCTTGGCTTCCACGTCTCATTGAGGCAGATCAGTCTGAAGCTGAATGGACCAACTCTGCTTTTTGCCGAAGTAGTCACAAACTGAATTGTTGATTCTTTGCCTGTAACTAGTGTGCTGCTGAGACAAGGTGAATGCACGCAGTTTCCCCCATCACCTGAGTGAATTATGTATCTAGAGTTCATCTGGCTGCAGTGAACGATGAAACGCACAAGGGATGTATGTGGTAAACATTATTCACTCAGAGGTTCGAGCGGGTGTGGAAGGAGCCGTTTGCGAATGCAGTAGATTAATTTCTGTCCGGTTGCAGTTTTATTCAAGTGGCTAATGAAAAGAAGTAGAAAGAAGAACAGTTTTGGACGGGGTGTATTCTTTCCAGAGCAGTGTTCCAGATGCTCCGATCATGATTCCTGTCACTGGAGTTGCTGCCTGGCCTAGCACTACACACAGCATTGTCGAGTGAAGTATTGTTACAAATCAGCAACAATGAATATGTAATTGAGACAGATTTTTTTTTTTAAAACAAATAAAACTTTTATTAAACACAGTTAAAAAAAACAAAAGTAAACAAACGACTAAATTAACCGGAGGTCGACTGCAATACTGCAGCTCGAACTGTTCTAAAAGCGAGAATGCGAAAACATTTATTAGAAGTAGTAATGCGAAAGTCCAAAGTTTTACCCAGTCGCTTAGGAGAGACATTTATTCCTGCACTTAAATCCTTTCCACGATGTTACTACTGATTCCAGCAGTACTCAACGGAGAACACTGGCAGTTTTACAACGAAACTTCCGGCAATAGCTTTTGAGACTTAAAACAGAAATTAAATCTCCACTTTTAAACGAAAATGCATCATCATATCAGAATACGGAGTAGCATGGAGTCAGTAGCGAATTCAACCACGAACTGCCCACGTCATAGGGTGGGGTTCTCCTTTTACAACCGGTTGAAAAAAAAAAACACTATCGCATGACCTCTCACTGTCGGGAAAATTACTTCACTCCACCATGACAAGACCATTACCTCATGTCCAGTATAGCTTCAATTTCATCACCATCACGTGCAGGTACAAGATTACCCACGGGTACGGAACACCTCCCTCCAAAAATAAATTGGTCTGTCAAGAACATTATTTTAACAATTAACTATTGGCAAAAAAAATATAACATACACTGTATACATAGTCTTGTCGTACATCAACTTACAAATTATTACATAGGAGTGTTACAAATGTTAAAATATCACTCCATATAAAATTACATTGCACATTCAACATCGAGATAGACTATCAGAAATTACATTATCTTTACCTTTAACATGAGTTACCAAAATATTGTACTACTTTAACATTAAGTTCCGATTTAATAACCTTCTCTTTTTGGTTTTCATCTTACACAGAAGCAATAGCGGATTATGATTAGTGTAAACGATAAGTGTTTTTTATGTTGAACCAACATATAAGTCAAAATCCTCTAAAGCTGAAACTAGAAGTAACAATTGTTTCTCTATTGTTGAATAGTTTCTTTGATACTTATTAATTTTTTTTAGAAAAGTAAGCTACTGGATGATCACCTTCATCACCCTCATTCCTTTGCATTATTACTGCTCCTGCAGCCTCATCGCTATCCTCTACAGCTAATGAAAAAGGTTTTTCGAAGTCAGGTGCCCGGAGCACAGGTTGATGACATATCATAGTTTTCAATTTTTCAAATGCTCCTTCACAAGGCACTGTTCATACAAACTTCTCATTCTTCTTCAAGAGGTTAGTTAATGGAAGGACAACATTAGCAAATGTTTTACAAAATTTTCGGTAATAACCTACCATTCCCAAGAATCTCCTTCGAGTTTTGTTTTTCTTCTTTGGAGTGGGAATCTCTAAAATTGCCCGAACTTTTGCCTGAACAGGAGCTACTATACCTTAACCCACAATATAACGAAGGGAAGTCTCAGTGGCATGTCCGAATTCTCTTTTAGCTAAATTAATAGTTAAGTTAGGTTTTGAATGACTTTCCAACAATTTCTCCACCGCAATAATGTGTGCCTTCCAAGTACAATTTCCTGTCACTAAATAGTCAATATAAGTCAAAATGTTCTAAAGCTGAAACAAGAAGTAACAATTCCTTCTCTATTGTCTCAGTATTCACTAAGAAGAAGGATATCGAATTGTTTAAGGTGTGGGAAACAGGTAAGGAAGTTATGGAACCTATGACAATTAAAGAGGTGGAAGTACTGGCGCTTTTAAGCTGGAATAATCCAAATAGAACATACAGGGTCAATGGTAGGGCACTGAGGAATGCAGTGGAACAGAGAGATCTAGGAATAACTGTGCATAGTTCCCTGAAGGTGGAGTCTGAGGGCGGTGAAGAAGGCTTTTGGAACGCTGGCCTTTATAAATCAGAGCATTGAGTAAAGAAGTTGGGATGTAATGATAAAATTGTACAAAGCATTGGTAATGCCAAATTTGGAATATTGTGTACAGTTCTGGGCACCGAATTATAGGAAAGATATCAATAAATTAGAGAGAGTCCAGAGACGATTTACTAGGATGTTACCTGGGTTTCAGCATTTTTTACAGAGAAATGTTCAACAAGTTAGGTCTCTATTCATTCAAGGATAGAAGGTTGAGGGGGGATTTGATCGAGGTATTTAAAATTTTGAGAGGGATAGATAGTGTTTACATGAATAGGCTGATTCCATTGAGAGTAGGGGAGATTCAAACGAGATGACATGATTTGAGAGTTAGGGGGCAAAAGTTTAAGGGAAACACGAGGGGTTATTTATTTACACAGAGAGTGTTAGCTGTGTGGAATGAGCTTCCTGTGGAAGTAGTAGAGGCCAGTTCAGTTGTGTAATTTAAGGTAAAAGTGGATAGGTATATGAACAGGAAAGGAGTGGAGGGTTATGGGCTGTGTGCGGGTAGGTGGGACTAGGTGAGATTAAGAGTTCGGCACGGACTAGGAGGGCCGAGATGGCCTGTTTCCGTGCTGTGATTGTTATATGGTTATAAGCATCTGTATCTTTCAGTCCCCGAATCACAAAGTTAGTCATCCTCTGGAAAGTACCTGGGGCATTCTTCATCCCAAATAGACGAACATTATAAACATATAATCCAGATGGAGTTACCTTTATCTCTCTACCTTCATCCGTTAAAGGAATACACCAAGATACTTTCAATAAATCAATCTTTGTAAGGAACGTTGCTTTTCCCAATTTATCTAGACAATGATCTACTCCAGGAATTGGATATGCATCTGTTTTCGTTACAGCATCCACCTTCCTACGGTCCGTACAAAACTAATGCTACCGCCTGGGTTTTGCTCTATAGCACAATGTGAACTCCAATTCGAGTTAGAAGGTCGAATAATATTAGTTTCCAGCATATATTTATTTTCTTTCTCAGCAAGTTTATATTTTCCATGTTCGTTCCATACAGTTGTTGTTTAATGGGTTTGGCATCTCCAACATCTACATCATGTGAAGCTATGATAGTTCTTCTAGGATCATCTGAAAACAAATCCTTAAATTTAATAACTAATTGTTTCATATGCTGCTTCTGCTCTGGCTGTAAACGTGCTAATTTCTCCTCAATATTTTTCAGAATGGTTGAGTTTGGTAACCTGACAGAAACAACGCTGGGTTTAGAATGGAATTCAGATGAATCATCTATTAAATCCCTAGTGAGATCAGATTCATTATTATTGGCCGCAACACTCATAGTAGCAGACTGTTCCTCAAATACGGCTTTATCATATTTATATGGCAAAGTTGTTTCGGCCTTCTACGATCTGGAGTTTTTTTCACGTCATCCACATCATTGATTTGAGACACAATTTCATAAGGACCATGAAATCTAGCTTCTAAAGGATTCTCTTGCACTGGGAAAGGAACCAGCACCCTATCTCCAGGTTTATATGTTCTATCCTAGCTTCTTTATCGTACCAGGTTTTCATTTTCTCCTGAGCCAATTTTAATTTTTCCGAGCTAAGCTACAAGCTTTATGTCATCTGCTTTTAAATTTCAAAACATAGTCTAACAAATTAGTGTGTACCTCTTTATTAATCCACTGTTCTTTTAATAAGGCCAAATGTCCTCTAACTCTAAGCCGAAATGCGAGTTCAAATGGACTGATACCTAATGATTCTCGTACCCATTCCCTTACTTCAAATAGAAGTAAGTGTATACCAGCATCCCAATCACTTTGATTTTCCACCCAATAAACCTTAATCATATTATTGAAGGTAGCATAAAACCTCTCCGAGGCACCTTGCGATTCTGGATGGAATGCAGATGCAGTGATTTGCTTAGCTCCCAATTTATCATCTATCTGTTGAAACAATCCAGACATAAAGTTACTGCCTTGATCAGATTGTATTTCCTTAGGCCAACCCAAAATAAGTAACGAATTTTGTAAGAGCCTTTGTTATAGTTTTAGCTGCTATATTCCTAAGGGGTACATTCTCTGGAAACCGAGACGCAGTGCATATGATAGTCAGCAAGTACTGAGATCCAGTTTTTGTTTTTCGTAATGGACCTGCACAATCTATAATAATTTTAGAAGATGGTTCACTGAACGCTGGAGTAGGTTGTAAAGGAGCCAATTTGTAATTTGATTTGGTTTACCCGCAATCTGACAACTATGGCACGTACGACAATACTTCGCCACATCTTTTCTTAAACCAGGTCAATAAAAATGTTTTAAAATTTTGTCCACAGTTTTCCTTACCCCTTGGTGTCCACGTAAGGGCACTCTCTTAGCTAAAGTTAAAATCTCTTCACCACTTGCTGGAATTGTAGGTGGTCTCCACTTCCTCATCAACACTCCTTTTTCAAAATAATATCCTACTGGCACCTTCTCAATTTCGCAATCTGGTAGAGCTTGTACTTTTAATTTTATAATCTCAGTTTCTCTGCTCTGCTATGCTATCATCTCCTTCCGAGACAGAGACAAATCTTCATAGTCAGACTTACTCCAAGTATCTTGTTCAAAGTAGGTAAGAAAGTTTCTGACACATCCTCAAAACTCGAATCCTGAGTTTAACAGTCATGAGTAACATTCTGCACATGAATCTTTTTAGCCATAGCTCGAGGTACAACACAGGAGGAATCTGTGTTTGAATTCATCCGTGGTTCCTCTGACTCTATTGTCGAATGCACTTCAGGAAAAAAAACGTGTCCACCTGCCAAGTCATTACCTAACTACGAAGAAATATTATTCAAGGGTAAGCTAGGCTGTAGTCCTACTTTAACAAGTCCTGTAATTAACTCTGACTTTAAATTCACTTTATGCAAATGTACAGGCATAAGGGCACTCCCAACACGTCGTATATAATTCACCTCACCAGTATCAGACTCATCGTTAAACTTTAACTCACTGTCTAACATCAGTGATTGAGAAGCTCCATTAACCCTAAGGATTTTTATTAGCACCGGAGTAGATCCTTCATTCAAGGATACAAATCCTTCTGTTATAAAATGATCATATCCCTTCCTAACTTGGTCAGACGCTAGCAAAATTTCTTTTGTGTTATCAAACCCTGTGAATTTACAGGTGCTTCAGTAACGTGCACACAAGCATCTGGGACTGCTTCATATTCTTTCTTTTTCAATCGGAAACAATTAGCTGTTACATGACAAGGTTTCTTACAATAATTACAAATGGGACCAAACTCTCTTTCCTTCACAGGCTTTCCTTCCTCCTTACCTCTGTCACTAACTTCTGATTTGATTTCTGGTTTATCTTGAATCTCTGTGCAATTTTTCTTTTTAAATGTCCAGCCCTGAGGAAATTTATTCTTTTGGATTAAAGCATACTCATCAGCTAATTTAGCAGATTCCTGCAATGTAGCGAATTCTCTCTGATTTAAGTATGTTCTTACTTCACTGGGAATGTTCCTTTAAAATTCTTCCATTAAAGTCAGCTTCTTCAATTTATTTTCATTCCTATTTACACTTTTAGAGGAAACCCAGCTCTCTAAACACACAGCTTTATCATAGGCAAGTTCCACATAATTTTTGTCCACAAATTCCTGAATCATTCTCTATACGCTTCTGGGACTAACTCGTACGCCTTCAATATGTGCAGATTCACAGTAGCATAATCAAGTGCTTGCTCAGCAGTTAAACCTGTAAAAACTTGTTGTGCTTTGCCCTTAATTACATTCTGTAACAACATTGACCATTTCTCTTTCGGCCACTCTGAAACCAGAGCAATTGTTTCAAAATGTAGAAAATGTTTTCCTACTTCTGCTTCACTAAATGGAGGGACCAAATTAATTTCTTGACTAACAAGAAACGTTTTTCTAGAACCAGGGAACTGACTCTCAGACTTTAATTCGGCGTTCTTAAGTTCAAATTCCCTCTGTTTATTCACAGCTTCTAACCTACGTAATCCCAAATTAGCTTCCAACTGTTTCTTTTTATTTCCAGCTTCTAATCGACTTAGTCCCATGTTTGCTTGCATTTCCTTCTGCTTTAATTCAGCTTCTATTTTAAACTTTTCAAAAGCTACCTGTACCAAATCTAATTTAATCACTGCTTTACTCTCAGGAAACCGATCTAAAACCGATACATCAAACACACTCAACTCTATACAGTGTTCCGTGATTTTTCTCTGAATTACAGGCTTTGTTGTATCTTTCAAAATACCTTTAAGTTCCAACCTGCTAGCAATCTCAACTACCATTTTTTTTTAGTTTTCGCTAATAACTCTGCGCCTGGCGATTCCGGGAAGTCATCAATATTCATTGTTGCCGAATACCACTCACAAGCCAATCAAACAAAAGATTCGAGTATTCCCATTTCCAACACTACGATCAAAAATTAAACAAGCATTTAAACTCAAAAATGGCTCATTCCACGAGCCCCCAAATGTTATGATTTGGGGGCTCGTGAGGCAGATTTTTTATAACAAATAAAACATTTATTAAACACTGCTAAAAAAGGACAAAAGTAAACAAGCGACTAATTTAACCAGAAGTCAGCTGCAATACGACAGCTCGAACAGTTCTTAAAGCGAGAAAAGCGAACTCGGTTCTTTAAAGTAGTATTGCAAAAAGAAGTCCAAAATGATTTACAGTCAGTTAAAGGAGATAATTTCCTTGAAATAATTTTTCTCTTTCGCGGCGTTACTGCGGATCGCAATCGATGTATGCTTTCATCAAAGGATTTACGATGAAGAAAGTGAAACGGCTTAAAGACACTGCCCTTTCCTTGGCGAAACTCTGCATCCGACTCTTTCTGCTCTTTTCAGGAAGCCGGTGTTAACACGGACACATGTTCCTAAATCCTCGTGCGAAGATTAAATACTTCCCGAACTTCGAAGAATCTTTACTGTCCGGCTAGATTTTAACTGGTAGTGTTGTAGCAAAACTGCCGGCAATAATCTTTGACTTAAGACAGAAAGTAAAACTCCACTTTTAAACGAAACTGCGTTGGGAACAATTACGCCGAAATAACATCGAAATACGCAGCGAAACGGGAGTGTCTGGCGAATTCAACCACGGTCTGCCCCCCTCCCCACCCCACCCCCCCCATACACACACATACACACACACACACACACACACACACACACACACGCACGCACACACACACACACACACACACACACACACACACACACACACACACACACACACACACACACAGGGAAGGATTCAGCTTTTATACCCTGTTGAAACAAAAACATTAACATGGCCTCTCACTGTCGGGAAAATGACGTCACTGCACCATCACAAGACAATTACCTCATGTCCAGCATAGCCTCAGTCACATCATGATCACGTCTGAGTTACAAGATACCCACGAATACGTAACAAGAGGAAGAAAGAAACTCCAGAAGTTTAGAAAGCAAGGATCAGACTTGGCTTCAAATGAACATGTTAGCCAGGGAAGAACTGATGAATGGAAGTAGGAGAACTGGAAACGTCTACAGAATGTATTCAGTAGGATGAAGATAAACCGCAAGATTTTCTACATGTAGAGGAAGAAATGACTGGACTGAGGATATAACTGGTCAGGGATAGGAAGTGAAACATCTGCCTGGATTTGGAGCACGTTGGGCAGGTGAAGATTTCAATTTAATATTCACCGGTGGGGGGGATCTTGAGGTTTGTGAGAAGAACGTTATATTAGCTTGTTGTGTGACATGTCGATGTTAAAATAAGTCGATATGCTGGAAAAAAACATAAGGCAGATAAGTTACTTTGTGTGGTCTGAACATGCCCCAGGTTTCAGTGGAAAGTGGGGAAAGAAATTGCTGTACCTTTGGCAAAGTGGGTTCTTTGTCAAAGGCTTTTCGAAAGTGCACATCAACAACAACCGTAGTTCTACCTTCGTCAACCATACATGTCACATCATCAGAAAAATCAAATGAAGTTTTTAAGACTTGACGTATCCCGCACAAGCATGCTGGTTTTCTCTTAGTCCATGGTTTTCCAAATACTCAGAAATCCTATCTATAACATCTAAAAATGGCTGGCTCCCTTCTCGAAACATGTATTATCATTAGGTTCTCATCAGTCCTCTAGGATCTTGGCTGTGGCTAAGGAGGACAAACATATATCTGAAAACACCCATCAATCTCTTTACTTGCCTTTTTCAAGAACCCGGGGAATCAGGACCTGGGACCTATTAAACTTAATGTTATGTAAGAGATGCAACACTACGTTCAGTTCTAAATGCCCTTGCACCTTAGTACTATCAACACTGATGTCCTCGTTCGCCACGTCCTTCCTGTTAAATACTGATGTAAAATACTCATTAATGACATTATCGATAACGTTTACATCCAAGGAAATTTCTCTTCACACCTTTTAATCATTGATGGATTCCACACTCACCCTGGTTCTCCTCTTCCTACTGATCTCTGTACAGATTGCCTTGGGATTTTCCTTAATTCTACCCGCTAAGGGCTTTTCATTGCCCCTTCTGGCTTTCCTGATTTCCTTTTTGACATCTTTCCGGCATCTTTGCAATCCCTCATGGTTCAGTTTGATTCTACCTTTCCAGGTTTTACATACTTCTGCTTTTCTTTCTTAACTGCATTCATGAGCTCCCTCAACACCCACGGTTTACTTACCTTGCGTGTCCTTCCTTCTGATGTGAACATGCCTGTTCTGTAACTCTGTGCAAATGGTCTTTAAAAACCCTCCATATGTCAAGTGTGGGTTTGCCCCAAAATAGTCTTTCCTAATTAACAATCCAGCTATAAATACTGCATTCTGCCTTCCAATTCGTCCTTCCGAAGTGAATCACTTCGTCCCTTTCCTGGTTGAACGTCATCTGCCACTTCTCAGCCGAGTTCTGCATTCTGTCCATGTCGTTTTGTAATCTCCGACAGATTTCTATGTTATCTATAATTCCACCAAACTGCACATGATTTCAAATACAATAACCAACGTTTCCGCTTTCTGGTCCAAATCGCTTAGAAAGCCACAAATAGTGTTTGGTCTCACAACAGATCTATGTACGACACGGCTGGTGACCAGCTTCCAGGGAGAAAACGATCTATGCACAACTACCCTCTCCCTTCCGTGGGTGTCATTTCTGAACTCACTTGCCAAATTTCAATGGATAACATGGTTACTGACTTTCCGACGTTCAGACGGTCCGAAAGGTCATACCATGGTTAACCGCATCAAATTCCTTATTGAAATCCATTTATAATATATAAACATAGGATATCATCAATGTGCTTCTTCACATTGTCACAGCATTAAGCCAGCCTCGTGAGACAGGACCTGCCCCACACTGACTCCCCACAATCAGTTAATGTTTCTCCACATTCTGGTAAATCCTGATTATAATCATCCAATAGTTTGCCGACCACTAAAGCAAGACAAACTGGCCTATAGCTTTTAGAGTTATGCCCACTCCCTTTACTGAACAAAGGAAAAATATTTTCCACGCTCCTGTCCACTGAAATGACTTCTGCGTCCAGCGATAACGCAAAGATCATCGCCCAGGGCATAGCAATCTCTCCCCCACCCCACCCCCGCTTGGCGCCATGGCCTGAAGTATATCCAGACCACACAAGTGGATTTATTTGTCCCAATGATTTTCAAAAGTTCCAGCACATCATCTCTCGTATCCTAGATACGTTTTCGCACATCAGCTCGTTCAAAGCTGTGCTCAGAAACGTCAATACCTCCCTCACTGGTGAATAGAGAAATAAAATCTTGATTAAGGATTCATCCGACTTTCCCTGCCTATAGGAGCATGTTTCTTAGTGTTTTCCTGACCTGTCCTACCCTCACTTCAGTCATCTGCTTCTTCACATGCATCTACTATGTCCTGTGATTTTCCTTAATCCCACTGTATACTCTGTGCAGTCGTTTCTAGTTTTCCTTATTTCATTCTTCCCTTCGTCCCTGGCGTCCTATAATTCCACAGCCAAATCTGACCCTTGAATTCTAAACCTCAAGTAAGTTTCTTTCTTCTTCCTGACTAGATGTTCCACAGCTCCGGTGAACCATGTTTCCTTCATTAACATCCTTTCCCTGTTTCAGTCGAACAAACCTATCCAGAACCCTAGGCAAGTGCTGCATGAAATACCTCCACATTTCCGTTGTGCATTTTCCAGGACGCATCCGTTCCCGATTTCATCTCAGAGAGGAGACAGGGAGGCTAGCTGTTTCCAATCCGGGTCCTCGCCAGGACAGTCCAACTCTCGTCCCATCCGGGGACGCAAGGGGCGCCTCAGAGGGTAGGGATGGAGATCCCTGCTGAGCGTTGGTGAACAGTAAGGGAGGGTGTCACGGAGATGAGGGTGTTCTGCAGAGGAAAAACAGTTGATGGACGCAAAGGCGCGTTGGCCAGGCAGATGGCACTATGGTATTGACAGAGCTGAGGTCAAGGATAGGGAAAAGAGTGTTCACAAAAACGGAAAGGGGTGGATGTTTCCGAGGGTCTTTCCAATGGTGCCTGAGCAAGACAAGGATGTTCTCGGTTTAAGAACGCCGCCTAAAGCCTCACATAGTTAAGATTTTTGTTTGATTCACTATGCCTCACACTCCCTCATTTCAGCCTCTCTCTCTCTCACTCTCTCAGCCCCCAGTCACCCTATCTATCTCCCCCAATCACTTGCTCTGCCGGCTGTCTCTAACCGTCTCGGCCCCACCCCGGCCAGGCGCTCTCATAGTATCTCTCTCCTCCCAGACAGTCTCCCGCGTCTATCTCCACCGCTGATGTCCTTCCCCAACTGTCTCTGCAAACAAGCCCCCATCTCTGTCCCTAATACCTTCCATCTCGTTTACTCTCTCTCTCTCCTCTCTCCGACTCTCTACCGTCCCAGTCCCTCTCATCACACAGAACTCTATCCTTCCAGGTTATCTCTTCACATTCCAATATTTCTCCTCATAAGAACATAATGAAAAGGGAGCAGTATGCCATCTGACCGGGCGAGACTGCTCCCCTATTCAGTAAGATCATGGCTGAACTGACCACGGACACATCTCCACTCACCTGCGTTTTCCAAATAACTCTTAATCTGCCTATTATGCAAAAATCTATTCAACCCTGTTTTAAATATATTTAATGCGATAGTCTTCATAGCTGACAGCTTAATTGGACATAGAATTCCACAGAATCACCACTCTTTGTAAAAGGCAGTACCACCTCACCTCAGTCCAAAATTTACTCTCCCTAGACGTGAGGCGGTCTGCTACTAATGTCAGCTTCCAGTGGAAATTTCAACTTCTTGACTCTATCTTATCTGCCCTTTCATAAGTTTATATGTTTCTTTAAGATCTCCTCTCATCTTTCTGATTTCCCGCGTGTATAAGTGACTCAAGGACTGCCCCCCTTTGGCACCCTGCTCTGCAATGATTGCCAACAACAGAAACATCCATGTATCTAATGTCTCTGTTTTCTATAGGTTAACCAGTTCTTAATCATCACCCGGAACTCTATGCATCCTTATCTCATGGATAAGTCTTTTATGTGCCACCTTAGCGAACGCCTTCTGGAAATCCATATGATAATGGCCATTTGTTTCCCTCTATCCACTCCAAATAACGTCAGTCTCCTCAAGAAATTCTGCCCGAAAATTCTCAGCAAACTGCCACTCATCCGGCCTCCCCTGCCTGGGGATGGGTAATATTAGAGTATTGCAAGGGCTTTGAGTTAATCCTGCAATGGCATCACTATGGCAGGTTTAACGCTGAAGTCGTTTGGGGACGGGCGAGATTGTCTGATGGACAGTAGTCTAACATTTCATTTAATAGTGAGTTGATGGGGAGCTACGGATTTCACTAATTCTCCATGATTAGGGACTATATAGAATTCCTAGTCGGTATTTAATGGAGTTACTACTGTGACCCCTGTACTTGGTGCCTAATAGGTCACCCCTTGAGTTATGTAGTTTTCTCTATTCCAACACACTTCTCACAATAGTTCCCAATTATTTAGATTTAACAGAAGTTTTCGCTGCCAGTGGGACATGGAACAGTGAATGTGTGCACTGGAGAAGAGTTCCTCCGTTTTCTATTTGAGCCGAAACTCAGCTGCTATTCCCTCAGGGCCAGAATGACGCTGTCCGATAAAAATATTAGCCCGTTCTTATCTTCATGATGATTTGCTCAGTTTCTGTAACTGTCATGGAGATCTGGATACCTGAATACCGTAGCGCAATGGAGTGCAGTTCCTCGATTACAAATTTAGATCAGATTATCCAGGAATCTCCCCTCGGTTATGTCGACTTCTATTTGCTGGCACGACCAGTCTCCCCAGGCATTTCACCTATTTTGCCAGCTGTAGAGAGTCGCTGGACTTTCTGGTTTTTCGATTTTACTCAGCATTTAGTGACAAGCTGAAATAAGCTTTTCTAAGGGGTTATCAAGATACAATTCTTCGGAGATACAACAAATAATGACATTTAGTTGACAGAGAATTTAATTGGCGTCGAAGCAATTACCAAGTCGTTTTTTTTTTTCTATAACAGGTTTCATTAATCAGAAATTTCCCTATTCCGATTACAACCGATAAGGACAGTGGTTCTTTAGTAGGGACATTGTATATGCCTAATTCCTAATACTTCTATTGCCTTTTGCTAGTGCCACTTCACGATATTCAGTTTAAAAGATTGTGCTGCCTCTGGGCTGAGACAAATTATAACTGTCTGCACTTCCAGTGGGTTGTTTCCTGCGAGGGAAATCACTGCGCTAGGTTCCCTAATATGTTTCAACGCGCAATAAACTCAGTAATAGACTCCAACTTCTGTTGTTGGCATTTAGTTACTTCTCCAAAGTCTCTGTGTTGCCAGGATCCTGCGAGAATGCCATATTTTGATCCGATCAACCAATCATTCGTTCCTTCAGAAGGACTCCAATTACTATCCCTTCTTTCCCCAATGAAGGGCCCAGAGCACTTGTGGCGCCTGAGGCGTAGAGGGAAATACTTTTCGAACAACTGGCCAGGAAATTCCAAAGGCGACCATGAACAATGCCTGGAAATCCCTAGGTAATGGTTTAAAACTCTGGCAAGCCTAGAACAACGAATTATGGAAGGCTAATGGCTTGCTTCGCCAATCAGATTGCGTACCGGTGCCGGGTTCCAGAGTTTAAGTATCAGGACATCCCATCCTATTATGCAAGGAGCCTGGACTCTGCATCAGTCCCTCCTCAGCTGCAGCTGTTGTTTCCGCTGCTCCAGACGGACACAATGCCGCGACACCCCAAACAACTCAGCAGACATTTCTATTATTCCATATCATCTGGATTCCAAATGGGGGTGGGGTTTGTGGTTTGCTATTGTAGGAAGATTCCGGCGACTGAGGAATGGTGGCACCTCGGCCGTCTCCGGGATTTTTTCTTTATTTTTCTAAGTTTAACATTTTGAGGCTGCTGTCGTTTAACCACCTCTTCCCATTTGATAAACATCACATACCCTAAATCATAGTTAGAGGCTCCACCCCTAGCTTGAGTTTCATCTTGCCAGTTATTAATCTTTTTAGGCAATAGGATCCGCTGCAAAGCTAATCCCCAGAACTCCATCCAGAGAGATTACAAGACACAGTTGCAGAGTACCTGCTATCTACCATTTCCAAACAGACCCTGTCCGCGTGGGCCGCGGTGGTAGCCAACGTGTCCCCTGAGAGTTATCTCATTTGTTCAATATCGAATTTCTTTCGCATTAGGGTCAGAGCATCGGTGGTTCTGGATTGAAGAAATGATTCTTTGTCGTTACTCATTTTCTTCCGCCAGTTACTGTTGAGTTAATCCTTTAACAACACAACTTCCAAGTTTCCTTATTGGTAACTCTAATAAGTGATATTCATAATTTATTTACAATTCCTTCACCCCAGTGTTCGGCCAACCATCTATCTCTCGTCCCTTTTGTTCTAAATTGTTATAATTGTTCTCACCCGAACCCCTCGTGGCTCTACTCCTGTTCCCGTCTTGTTTCTACACTCGAATACACCGGAGGTGTGGTTTTTCACCGGCTGGTATGAAACAGATCCGGCACCTGCATACAGTCTCGCCAACCCCTCCTCCTCGATCGAGTCTTAAGCATGAGTTCACCCTCGTCCGGTCTTGACTTCTAACTTTCAAGCAAGTCTCACGAAAGGGCTCTCTCGGAATAGAGTATCACAGGGATCCCACGTTTGTCACCAATTTTCTGTCGTACAATTTATCTTGCTGTGCCCTATTTTACTGTAAGATACTGCCCCGTTATCAAACAGAAATAAAACACGGACTTCGGTTTACGGAAAGACGTTTCAAGCCCCTGTCAATGTCATGTTAGATCTTAGATTTATACAGTAAATTTTGGGCAATAGCCAACAGCTAAACGTTGATCAGCGATTTCCAAAAGCACTTGCTTGGTATAGCCAGTCCAGAAATGTTTCCAACTTCACACAAAATTAACACCGCACGTCCACATTCATTTTCCATATTAGCCAGACAGACTCTGACAACGGTTAACAATACGTCACTTCTGGCCTGAGACTGAAAAGGCTGCACGTTACTTTGTGTCTGTGTGGAACGTCAGCATTATTGGGATAACTCATTATTAGCATGACCAGTGGTTAGCTTGCACAGGCAAGACAGACTATCTTTTATCCTGTGACCTTTATGATCTAAAACTTGGGCAAGACATAGCTAGTCAAGCTTCAAAACTAAATTTAATTCAAATCGTAATTTTCCTCCTCGCTGGAAGAGAAGGGCGGTTAGGATTAGATGAGGAAATTATTTTTTTTTCGAAAGGAGGGGTGAGAGTGATGATATATTTGGTGGATGAATGGGCATACGGTGGGAAATATTAATCGAAGTCTTGAGGGAGGACAGAAAATATTTGTAATAATGGTGTATTAATCGTTATACAGAGGGAGGAGATATTAATTAGAGTGTGGAGGGAGGACAGAATAGGTTCAAAATAATGGTGTCGTAGTGATTGTGTAGAGAGAGGGGTAGTTTGTTTTAGACTGGGGATATTAATGTTTTAATAGACGAAGAGATACGACAGATACGCAAATAGTGTGATATTGGACGGGTGACTCAGTTCTGTTCCTTAGCAGGTGAAGCTACATCTAGGGCAATGAGTAAACATTTCCGGCTGGAGCCCTTCATGGGGGCTGGAAAGAGATTGGAGAAGGAGCCAGGAAAAGGAAGATGACGTAGGAGGAGCAGGTGTTTGGAGCAGTTGTTGTGGTAAGGGGATGAAATAAGAGGTTGGTAGTTGATTAGGCTGAAGAAGAAGGAATATGCTTGGATCCCTTGACAAAGTTTGAAGGAACCCCGGTCAGAAGAGCAGTTGCAGAATTTGAAAGAAGCGAGCCAAGTGGGCCCTGTGACACGGTAGCCAGCGGGGGGTGATGGGGAGTCGAAGCCATGAAAAATGGGAAATAAATTTCCGTTGAATTTTGTCCGTAGACAGAGAAGGAGGGAGTGGAACTTGGCTTTATGTCCATAGTGTCCGAACATTGGTGACCTGTAACGCGGTATTTAACCTAGATGTGAAAATTGATCATGGGAGACAGTAAAGAGGGAGTGTGCAGGCAGGTCAGGAAAACAGGTCAGACGTCAGAGTGCAGTAATAAGCATGGCGGGGGGGGGGGGTGGGTGGGCGGTGTAGCAATTCCGAGCTAAATGTAGCCTCATTAATGTGGAGGATGAGGCCATGGACCGACATGTTACAAAGGGAGTTGGGTGTGGGATTAGAATCTTTCTCCACTGGAACCTGCTCTGTAATTTGAATAACCGTTTCTTTGGTGTTCAGCTTCCTCAGATGCTTAGATGCTGTATTAGTTTATTAACATTACAAACAACAACTTTGTTAAATTTCTATTGTTGTGATAAAAGACAGACACAATTCCCAGGGTGGATCAGAGTAGCCCAATGACATTATCGCATTGGTGGAACCGCAGAATAGATATGATCAACAGTAACAGAGAGGTAATCCCTAGTGTATTTAGCAACAACATTCACTGACTTCTCAAATCGGGACTTATGATTTTGCAATTTCACGTCACGCTATCGATACCTCATCACAATCGGAATTTTACTTGAATGACATCATGTTTATTTTTATCCCAGCTGTTGGGAGACACGTCAGCCTTGTGTAGTATTGAATATTCGGTGTGCTGAAGCGAATATAAATGAATAACCGTGGAGATTCATCAGATCAGTTTCTTCAGCGAGATCACAGGCAGCTGGAAGACAGGCTGAATCTCACACAGTGCTTGAAATATTTCACAGTGTTAGGAAGATATATTACATGATCATTGCCGCTGATGGAGTTCCCGGTAAGAACATAAGAGAAATTAAATTTGCTGTTCTATGTGCGCGGTCTTTGGACACATTCAGTTAACGACAACTTTGTGATGGCGGTGTATCAGTGAGTGCGGTTCAGACATTGTGACAAAACTCTGTGTTCGGTCAGAAGCTCCGTTCCAGTTTAATCGGTGCCCTCTGCTGAAACCCAACTGGCCGTTGTAATTTGTGTGGAGGGAAGATCTGGGAGATGGATTCATGCAAGGGAGCTTTCATTTATGAATGTAAAGTCGCTGTCGAGGGTAGCTCCGAGAATTCAGCGCCGTCGGTGTCTTTACAGGTTACTTGGCGTTATCAGCATTAAAGGAACTACTTGTTTTAAGTTCAAAATTGGAATGTATTGCGCTGCATTTTCAGGATTTGCTGAGAGTTTGTGGGAATGTGGAAAGTGGATCGCCGGTGAGATTACGGAGAGAGCGGTATACATCTCTTGTGAGTTTGTCTCCGAATCATCGTGATGTTCCGAAATTAGAATTGGTGTCTGTGTGCGCTTTCGTGAACCTGATATTTTTCTCCACAGCTTATTATCCATGAAGTGAAGAGGGATTTAGGAGCCAACCCAGGGGTTTCCATTGAATATCAGACGGGTTAAGGATCTGTGATACTCTGCTCTGGAACAATATACACATCGAACCATTAATTCGGAGTAACCTATAAAAGTGGCAAGTATTCTGAAGCCCCTACATTGTCATTCTTTTGGAAATGGCATGGTTGAAGCACGAACGTGGAAAATACCTGAAAACTTAGAGAGTCGCCAAAACGTTTCAAAGTGAAAATTGAAGCTTTCTGGTTGTATGCCTTGTATTGTGTACGGGAAAGGGAGGCCGAGAGTGGTTGCAAACTTTAGAAGAAACAAGACATGTTGGGCCCCTGTGGGCGTTTGTCAATCCAGTGTGGATGAGGAGAGTAAGTCATGTGAATGGGTGAAATAAGTTCGCTTTGATGGTTGTAAACTGAAAGAGGAGAGAGGGAGCGCGGCGTCGCGGCTTGGGGAGACTAACAGAACATGGGTGACGGGAAAACAACAATCACCATCGTGAGAAAGTTGCCGAGGCATCCAGGCTTTGCACGTCTGTCGAAGCATTGAAGGAGGGAGATTTATACTGATTTTTCAAAAGCGTTCTCGGCGATCAGTTAACAATGCCTGCCTGCCACACACTTCTCTCCCAGAACCGAGCCCGTACCCTATCGCCCAGATTGCACTGGAGTGAGGCCACCGCTCCTCCCGCTCTCCCATTCTGAATCCTCCAGTAACGAGTTGTCCCCGAAGTTTTATGGTTCTCATTACCTTCTTATTTCTGGCTGCAATAGAGATCGAACGGAACCGCTATTAACCCTTTCTGTTTGCTGCTCTCTCAGTGAATTTTGTGGCGATTGTGATCCTGTCACGGGGCAAATGCGGCATCTCCACCTGCACCACTCGCTACCATTTGGCCATGGTAACAGCGGATCTTCTTACCATCAGCTTTGAACTCATATTGTGGCGGCTCAGTTATTATTACTTCCCGGGAACTTTCCTGGACATCACCCCCGTGTACAGTGCGATCGCTGCTCTGGGACAGGTAGCCACTGACTGTTCTGTCTGGTTCACCGTCACTTTTCCGTTTGACCGGTTTGACTCCATCTGTTGCCAGAAGCTGAAAACAAAGTCTTGCACCGGGAAAACTGCAGCTGTGGTTCTGACAACGACTGGCGTTCTGATATGTTTTAAAAATGTGCCTTTCTTCTGTATATATCATCAGGTAAAAGTGATTGACAATATACCCTGGGACTGTATTATAAACCCAGACTACTATACGGAACCCGGGTGGGTGGGGGATGACTGGTTTCTACCGTTCTGACGCCATCACTCCCGTTCGTGTTCATACTCCTGTTCAACGCTCTGACAGTCAGACACATTTTTGTCAGTAGTCGCGTCCGCAAGGGGCTGAGGGGTCAAGGGAAAGTGGAGAACGGCTCTGACCCTGAATTGAAAAAGGAGGAGGTCGGTGATCCTACTTCTCACCATCTCCGGAAGCCTCATCGTCCTGTGGTCAGTAAGTGTTGTCGACTTCCTATATTACATTATTGCAGGATTGGATACAAATAATTACAACGATTCCGAATACATGCTTCAGCATTCCGGCTACATGCTGATGATATTAAGTTGCTGCACAAACACGTTTATTTATGGGGTGACACAGTCCTAGTTCAGGGAACAGTTTATCAGCGCAGCGAAATATCCACTCGCGTCAATGATTCAAATAATTAATAAATGTAATATCTAACCTCTTCTCAGAGGCGGTCGCTGTGTTTTCCATCTTGGCACTAACGAACTGGCATTCGGCAGAGAATGTGGCAGAGGTGAGGATAAACTTGGTTTATAGCCCGAGAGAATAACAGCTCAGGAACAACTCCTTCAGCATCTGGAGCAGGAAGTTCATTCCTCAAGGTAGCTTCCCGACATCGTGAGGTCCACACCTTTATTCCTCATTTCCCTGTGTGTTTTATAGGAGTTAGCAAAGAAAGTGAACGAACACCAACTGTAGAAGCAGTCCATGGGTAAGTTAGTAAGACTTTTGGCGAAGGCCCAATGCTTAATTCAAATGGTTCTATGCCATGGGGTGATGATCAAACCGACAAGGGACAGGAGCAGAATTGGAGTAAACATTTCATCGAGCTCCTCAGCCTTTCTTCGTCGAGCGTTCTATTCCACAACCAGAATATCCTTCGTTTTGCAGGAAACCGTTAACCCCACACCTATCAAGAATATTTCAAACATTTGCTTCAATGCATGCAAAGGGTTACGCTGCACTCCTGCGGCATCAAATTAGACTCACATTTAAATAAATGCCAGCATTGCATTTGTCTTCGTTACTATCGAATTAACCCACAAGTTACGTTTCAAGGAATCCCGTCAAAGACTCTTAAGTCCATATACATCTCTCATTTCTGAATTTTCTTCTCAGTTGGAAATTTTTCTAAACTTTAATTGATCGTATACCCCACACCTCAACACGTTGCATTCCATCTTCCCTACTTTGCCCACTCGGTCAAACTGAAGCCCTACCGGTGGCACTACTTGCTTCTGCAAGTAAATTCTGCCCATCTGAATCCCATCCATTGGCTGACTCTCCACCGTTGTAAATCTCATCTACCAGTAGCTCCCTGGCTGGTCTCAGCTTCCCCTATATAACGGTACAACATTAGCTATCTCTTGGCATTTCAATTCGTTATTTTTGATAAGGAAGGCGCAGAGATCTCTGCCAAGGTCGCAACATTGTGTGTTCCTCTTTCCCATAATATCCTTGAATAAGGATGGAGAGGATCTGGGGACTTCCATGAAGAACTCCAGCACTTCATACATTCTAACGTTGAATTGCCTCAGATAACACTGTCCGCTCCAGGGAACTCACAAACTATATCCGTCTCACGAGTAACTACAGAGGAGATGTATTAAGTTAACACTTCGATATTTTCCTATGGCTTTACACTTTGATCATCCTTGAGGCTAACGGTATCTATTCCACACCTACACCCTATGGCCAAGCATGAAGCCCATGAAGTTGCCAATTTATCCCAAATATACAATACCATACAAACGTCATGGGCACATATATGTATCTGGAGTGTCAGGAACCTTCGCACTGTACTGAATTGTCAATGTTGAGAGGAAAGTGTCTTTGTAAGTCTGTCGCGATCTAAACAGGATGGGAAAAGGGAGGGTGAAGCGCCGCATGAGGGATGAAGGGCACGTGGCAGGATATCAAAATATTGTTAGACGCATAGAGTGCACCCGCAATGAAACAGACCTTTCGGCCCTTCTAGTCAATGCGGATTCTACTGCCTAGTTCCATTAACCTGCACCATAGCTTGCACATACCTTTTATCCATCTTGTTACCCAAATTTCTCTTTGGTGTGTAAATCAAACCGGCATCCAACACTACCGCTGGCAGCTTATTGCACACTCCCGCCAACCTCCGAGTGAATATTTCCCCTTCAGATTCCCGTAAAATCTATCACCTTTAACCAATTAATACAGTGAGGGATAAGAGGAAATGTATTGCTGGGAAGTGAAGCCGAAAGCAAAGAGAGAAACAGAGGTGGTGTATACATACTACATTTCAAAAAAAGTGTTCCATCTTATTGCTGAAAACTTACTACCTGTAGCCTGAACATTCTCAAACAAATTATTGTTCTAGATGACAAGTAGGAATAATCAAAGTAAATTTCATTATGAGAGTATATATATGTCAGCATATACAACCCTGTGATTCTTTGTCCTGCGGACATACTCAGCAAATCTATAGATTCGTAACGTTAACAGGATCGATTAAAGATCTCGAAGGGCATAGAAGGGATTTTTCACTCGGAATATAGTTAAAATCTGGAACACACTGCCCGAGGTGGTCGTGAAGCCTAGTTACTGCACAGCATCTATGACGTGGCTGAGCATTGAATCTGCCGAAATACAGTCGGCTATGAACCAAGTGCTGATAAAGGGGACCAGTGCGGCAGTGAGTGGATGGTCAGAACAGGCATGGCCGACAAAGGCCTGATTCTATGCTGACTGATTCACCACTCCAGACAGGCTAAGGTTACAATAGTGACACCGCAAGGCATTGATGACAAACCTGAAATAAACCAGACTGCACCCGTTCGTCACACTGCGAATATGTGTTTCTGTCGACGTAACCTAATCATGTTGTTTATATGTCTTCAATTATTGTTACTTCCTTACGGGCAAGTTAACCCACTCACTGTGTCAGAATCAATGATTACATCAGGACCAGAGATGAGTGTTTTCATCGCTGCACATTGTAACTGGAACCATCTCACTCAGGGTCTGATGGAGACACAACCCCTGCCCTTTGGACATGTGATCATATCTCCCCTGCTTCTAACATTTCTAGCACACCCAGAATGGTTTTATGATTCAGTCTTAAGTTTATGGTACATTCAGCTCGTCGTCCGAATTGACAAACTATGTCTTCCCACAGATGGTTCCACTTGTTGATGTGTCCTCTTTCCTACACCTCCTGAGAAGCTGCAACTCTAGATGAACTACTCACTTGCAAAGATTGCTTATACTCGTGACACAGGAGCGACATCCCTGCCACTTATCCGATACCCCGTATGAATTGTTCATCTCCGGGTATCCTCCTGCTTCATTCTCCTCCTCAACAAACGTCTTTCCTCAGTCACCATGCCGCGATCATATCCATAACAACCAAAGCGATCCATGGTAAAACCCCGGTACCACTCCACTGCAGACCAGTGAAAACTGTCTTTCCTCATCCCCTTCTCGTTTCCCTATTCCCTTTAGCGTTTTCAGCCGCAGATACGCTACCAGATCCGAATCTGCTGCAAGGTGATTTAATATCATAAGACAGAAGCTGAATAAGGCCATGTTGTCCATTGAGTCCACTCTGCCATTTCATCGTCGCAGATCCAAGATCGCAAACAACCCCATAAACCTGACTTCTCCCCCGTATCATTTGGTGTCCTGACTGATGAGGAAACGATGTACTCCGGACTTAAATATACACAAGGATTTGGCCTGCATCTCAGGAGGCCAGATGATTTTACTCCATGGATAAAAATAAGTCATCTTTACCTTTGTTCTAAAGGGGATTGCGACTGATTTTTGAGGCTATGCTCTCTTGTTCTAGATACGCCCCCCTCGAGGAAAATCCTCTCTATATCAAGCCCTTTCGGCATCCGGTAGATTCTAATGATATTGACACTCCATCTTCGAAATATCAGTGAGTACGGGTCTAAATGTGCCGACAGCTCCTCAAATGTTAGCCTCTTTATTCCTCGTGAAGCTCCCCTGGACTCTCTCCTTGACGGCACATACCTTCTGAGATATGGAGACCAAAACTGTTGACAATACTCCAACTGCAGCCTGACTACTGTTTTATAAATGCTCAGCATTATTTCTTTGCTTTCGTATTATATACACACTAAAATAAACGACACGTTGCATTTGCCTTCTTTGCCACAGACAAAATAGTAAGTAAATCGTGTGAGAGTCTTGCACGAGGATTCATAAACCCCGTTGCACTTATGATGTTTGAACATTTTTGCCCATTTCGATAACAATCCGCACTATGATTCCTTTTACTATATATTCTCATATATTTCCTAACACTGCATCTCGTCAGCCAATTTTTGCCCATTCTTCGAATTTGTCGAAGTCCTGCTACAATCGCATTGCTTTCCCGGCATGAATTACCCTTCCATCTATCTTCATATAATGCGCAAACTTTGATCAAAACCATCAATTCCATCATCTTTGACAACAAATGGGAAAAGCAGTAGTTCCAATACTGACCCGTGAAGAACACCACTAGTTGCCAGCAGCCAACTTGTATTCTCACACGCTCCCTCCTGTCTGTCAACCTTTCTGCTACCCATACCGGCAACTCCCCTGTAACATCATCACAATTTATCTTCTTAATCCGCCTCACACGTGGCAGTTTATCAACCGCCTTTTGAGATGGCATGTACTGTCTCTCCTTTGTCCACCCTGCTAGTTACTTCCTCGATGAATGCTAACAGATTTGTTAGCATTGTCTTGAATTGTCTTGAGAGAAACCACGCTGTCTTTGACTTATTTTATTATTAGTCTCCAAGTACCTCGAAACCTTATCTTAATGATAGACATCAGCAGCTTCACCACTATTGTGCTAAGGCAATAAAGTCAGTAATTTCCTTTCTCTTGCCTTCCTCACGTCTTAAAGTGTCGAGTGACATTCGCAATCTTCCAGCCGTCCGCAACCATACAAGACTGAAGTGATTTTTGAACCATCCTGACAATGCATCGGTCTCAGGACTCAACCTATCAGCAACCTATCTCCGGACTCTGGAATGTAGCCTATCAGGCCCAAGTGTCATGTCCACCTTCATTCCGTTGAGTTTGTCTCTCATATTTTCATTTGTAATTGCAATGACACTCACTTTTGCTCCCAGATGTTCACGGAACTTTGGCACACTGCAAGTGTATTCCTCTGTGAAGACAGATGCAAAGTATCGATTAAATTCATTCGTCATTTCTCAGTCGTCTATTATGACCTGTCCAGGATCATTTTTCCAGTTATACAATATCAACTCTCACGTGTCTTTTTCTCTTTATATAACTGGAAAAGAAGGTTTAGTGTTCTGCTTTAGATTATTGGCTAGTCTACCCTTATATATCATCTTTTCCCTTATTATAGTTTTTTATTTGCCTTTTGTAGGATTTTTAAAGTTTCTACATCATCCAATTTCTTACATATTTTGCTACCGTATATACGATTTCTCTGCAGTCCTTAACTTTCTCAGACAGGGTTGCCCTCTACTGGCATTTGAGAACTTCTTCTGTTCGACATATCTTACTTGCGCCATGTAAACTACTCACTGAAATTTCAGCCAGTATACCCCTCTTCTCCACCTGGGAAAGCTCCTCTTTCATGCTTAATATTTGTTTTTTCCATTGGGATACAGACACGTGTGACTTACGCTTCTGGCTCTGAAACTGTAGTCTGATTTCAATCATATTACGATCACTGCCACCTAACGGTTTATTTACGTTAAGTTTCCTAATAACCGTCTGGATTATTACACAACACCTAATTTAAGATACCGTTTCACTTAGTCGGCTCAAGCACAAGCTGCTCTAAAAAGCCATCCGGTAGGTGTTTAACAAATTCACTCCCTGGCGATCTGATACCAACTTGATATTCCCAGTCGCCTTGCATATTGAGATCCCCCAATACAATTGTGTAATTATCCTATTACATGTCTTTTCGAGCTCCCTTTGCAATCTCAACACCACACTTTGGTTACTATTTGGAGGCCTTATATGTTTCTCTTTTTTTTACCCTTGTAATGTCTTAAGTCCTACCACTAAGATTCGCCATTTTCTGACTCTATGTCACCTCTGGAGATGTAATCTCTGCGTTTACCAACAGATTCACAACACCGTCTTTGCTTTCCTGCCTGTCCTTCCGGTACAGAGTATATCCTTTGATGTTAAGCTCTCAACTATAACCTTCCTTCAGCTTCGACTCATTGATGTCAACAATGTCATAGCAAAAAGAAAAGTATCAATAACAGCGCTCAGAGTTCGTCCACTTTTTGTAAGAATGTTACGCGCAATTAAACACGACACCCTGAGTTCTGCATCCTTCGCCCATTTGAATTCTGTGTCTGAGGTAGAATTTAAATATTTACTCTGTCTGTATTTGTATTCATTGATCGATGTGTCCTTTCTTACATTCATGTAACACCCATCATCTACTTTTAGACCTTCCGGGTCATCCAGAGCCCAATCAGCATGGCTCACACCACCGCCCCCTTGCCGTATTACTTTGAACGACTGCCAGCAGCTCTAGTAAATCTGCCCACAAGAATATTTGCCCTCTTGGACTCAAGAGCAACACCTCCCCATGGAAGAAGTCCCACCTGCCCTAGAAGTCTTCCCAATTATCCAGAAATTCGAATCCTTGCCCTCGCTCCAATTCTACAGCCACGCAATAATCTGCCACTTAATTCTATTCCAATCCTAGGTGTAGCGGTTACAGGCGGTAATCCCGAGATTTCTGCCCTTGAGGTCCTGGTTCACAGCGTCCTTCCAATCTCCCTATATTCTTCTTCTTTCAGGACCACCTTCCTTTTCCTTACTAAATCGGTGGTACAAATATGAACCAGGACTTCTGTCTGCTCACACTCCATTTTCAGGACGCGTCCAGAAATACCCTGGATCCTGGCACCTGCGAGGCAAGCTGCCATCCGTGTTTCCTTTTGGCGTTAATAGAATCGCTTATCAATCCCCCTGACAATAGAGTCCACTATCATTGCTGCCATCCTTTTCAGTTACCTACCGTTCTGAGCCAGAAGGCCAGATTTAGTCACGTCTAATCTTTTGCTTCCTCCCCTTGAATGAGGAAGTGGAAGGATGGGTTATTAAGTTTGCTGATGACATAAAGACTGGGGGTGTTGTGGATAGTGTGGAAGGCTGTCGGAGGTTACATCGGGACATTGATAGAATGCAAATCTGGGCTGAGAAGTGGCAGATGAAGTTCAACCCAGATAAGTGTGAAGTGGTTCATTTTGCTAAGTCAAATCCGATGGCAGAATATAGTATTAATGGTAAGATCTTAGCAGTGTGGAGGATCAGAGTTATTCTGAGGTCCGAGTCCATAGGACGCTCAAAGTAGCTACTCAGGTTGACTCTGTGATTAAGACGCTGCATGGTGTATTGACCGTCATTAATCTTGAAATTGAATTTATGAACAGACAGATAATATTGCAGCTATAAAGGACCCTGGTAAGACCCCACTTAGAGAACTGTGCTCAGTTCTGGTCGCCTCACTACAGGAAGTATGTGGAAGCCATAGAAAGGGTGCAGGAGAGGTTTACAAGGATTCTTCCTGTCTTGGGGAACATGCCTTATGAGAATAGGTTGATTGAACGGGCCGTTTCTCCTTGGAGCAATGGAGGATGTGAGGTGACCTGATAGAGGTGTATAAGATGATGAAAGGCATTGATCGTGTGGATAGTCAGAGGCTATTTCGCGGGCTGAAATGGTTTTCACGAAACGACACAGGTTTACGTTGCTGGGGAGTAGGTACAGAGGTGATGTAGGGGTATCTTAGTTTACTCAGGGACTGGTGAATGCGAGGAATTGGCTGCCGCAACGGTAATGGAGGCGGATACAACAGTGTCTTTTAAGAGACATTTGGATACATGGAACTTAGAAACATAGAGGGCTATGGTTACGCCTAGTAATTTCTAAGGTAGGGACATGTTCGGCTCAACTTTTTGTGCCGAAATGCTTGCGTTGTGCTGTAGGATTTATATGTTCTATGTTCTATATTATTTGTACAATCCAGAGTTGCTGTATATCTATTAAAACATATAGTAAAATATTGTTATTAACCAGTGTTTTGCAGCTACTAGTGATCCAAATTAAAATTGGTATAACTTTATATGCAGCAGAATCCGGAATTCACTGGTACGTTTGTCCTCAATCAGTGTTTAAAATGCAGAATGAATATTTTTTTTAAAAAAAATCAGCATAAGAACTGTTAGTGGTAATGTAGGCCATTTCGTCGAGTTTATCCGCATGGGCAGTATTTGTAATTAAGGAGCATCAGTCCGATGCCAGTAAAAGTAAACCAAAGGATGAACATTGTTTCGAAAGGACATGCAAGAAGGCGGATTGGACGGCGTTGCTCTGTTGGTAGAAATTAAGTCAAATCATTAGAAAGGTTGTGGTTGTGGTGACTCGAGTCCGCAGTGATCCTACTGGCCCCTCTTACACACCTGCCCTTGTAAATGTCCTGAATCATGGGGAATTCACAATACAGATGCCCTGGGCTGTTTGCACCACTCTCTGCCGGACCCGGTGACTAAGGGAGGTACGGATCCATACTAGGAGATGATGCAGCCAGTCAGGATGCACTCAGTTGTGTCCCTGTAGTAAGTTATTAGGATTTGAGGGCCCACCCTAAACTTCCACAACCGGCTGAGGTGAAAGAGACGCTGCTTTGCCTTTTGACCCGACAGCTGGTGTGTACAGGCCACTTGAGGTTCTCGGTGATGTGGAACTCGAGGAACATAAATCTGTTTACCGTCTATCACAGATCCATTGATGTCAATAGGTGTTATCCCGTCTCCATTCCTCCTGTAATCAACAATCAGCTCTTCTGCTTTTGCGACATTGAGGGAGAGGTTGTTTTCTTGACAACACTGTGTCAGAGAGATGACTTCTTCCCCGTAGGCCACCTCCTTAACGTTTGAGATAAGAACAATCAATGTCGTGTCGTCGGCAAATTTAATTAGCAGATTAGAGCAGTCCGTGGCGACTCAGGCACGTAAAGGAGGAGACTCGGTACGCAGCCCGGTGAGGTGCCTGTATTGAGAATCTGAGAGTTGGAGGTGAGGGAGCCCAATCTTACAACCTGCTGACGATCTGAGAGGAAGTCCAGAATCCGAGGTCTCTGAGCTCCTAATCGAGCCTGTATGGAATTACTGTATAGTTTTGAATGCTGAAAAACTATCCAAGAACAGCATTTTCATATAAGTATCTTTCTTCTCCAGATGTGCAAGCGCGGCTTGTAGAGCAGTGGCTATGGCGTTGTCTGTCGATCGGTTGTGTCTGTCGGCGAGTTTTAGGGGGTCCAGGGGGTTAGGGGGTCCAGTTTGCCAGCTGCAGATGTAATCCTTGTACAGCGTCTCAAAGCATTTGCTTATTAATATTCTGCATAAATATTCTAAAGGAAAGACGACACAAGTGTAGCTAATAGGAGAAGTGAAAGCCAACATGGAAACCAAAGAGAGAAAAATAATAGAGAAAATGAGTGGGAAGTTAAAGGATTAGGAAGCTTTTAAAATCCTACAGAAGGCAACTACAAAAGTCATTAAGACGGTAAAGATGGAATCTGAAAATAAGATAGACCATAATGTTAAAGAGGATACCAGAAGTTTCTTCAGATACATAAATTGGAAAAGAGACGCGAGAGTGGATGTCGGAGCGCTAGAAAACGATGCTGGAGAGGTATTAATGGGGCACAAGGAAGTGGCGGACGGTGAGTACATATTTTGTATCAGTTTACACCGTGGAAGACTCTAGCAGTATGGTGGAATTTCCAGGAGAAAGGGGTCATGAAGTTTGTGAAGCTGCGATCACGAGAGAGAGGGCTCTTGGGCAGCAAAAAGTCCTGAAGTTAGACAAGTCACGTGGGACGGATGGTGCGCACCACAGCGTTCTGGATGAGGTGTCTGCTGATATTTTGGTGCATGATCTTTCAAGAATCACCAATTGTTTTCGAAGTTATCAGTCTACCTATCAAGAAAGGAGAGAAGCTGATGCAAGGAAACGATAGGCCTGTTAGTCTGACCTCAGAGGTTAGGAAGATATAGGATTAGATTATTAAGAATGACGTTTCAGGGTACTTGGAGGCATATGATACTCACGACGTAGTCAGCAGGGTTTACTCAAGGGAAATTGTTGTCTGACAAATCTGCGGGAATTCAATGAAATGGTGACAAGCAGGACAGACAAATAGGAATAAGTTGATGTTGAGTTCTTAGAATTTCATAAGGTCTTTAAAAAATTGCCACACATGCGGCTGCTTACAAACCTCGAGCCCATGTTATTATAGGGACGATTCTATCATAGATAAAACAGTGGTTGTTTGATAGGAGCTAAAGAATTGGAATAAAACGGGGATTTTGTGTTTTTCTACCTGTTAATAATGGGACTGAGTTAAGACCAATTATTTTTACGTTGTATGTTAATGATTTGGATAATGAAATTGTTTCCATTTGCAAGGTTGACAGACGATTCGAAGACCCGTGGAGGTGCAGAAGCTTTGAGCAAGTAGTGAGACGACAGAAGGGAAGGACGCAGAGAGATTATAAGAATGGCGAAAGAACTGGCAGATGGAATACAGTGTCGGGAAGTGTATGGTCATGCCCTTTGTTCGAAAAAATGAAAGAGACGACTGTTTTCTAAATAGAGAGAAAATACAAAAATCGCAGGTGCAATGAAAATTGGGAATCCTTGTGCAGGATGTGATGAGACTAGAGGCGCTTCAAAGGAATTTCACGATTTTTTCCAGGATTGAATGACTCATTATTTGAGGAGCTTTTTAGGGCTCTGGGTCTGTATTCATTAGAATTCAGAAGAATGATAGATGATCTCATTGAACCCTATCGAATAATGAAAGTCCTTGATGGAGTGAATGTAGAGACGGTATTGCCTATGGCGGGCTAGTCTACGACCAGAAGACAGAGAGTTAGGATATTGGAGTGCACTTTTAGAATGGAGACTTGAAGGAATTCCTTTAGCCAAAGAACGCTAAATGGGAATTATTGGCAATAGGCAAATAATATATTTAAGGCACAGTTTGATCGATTCCTGATTAGTCAGGTCATAACGGGATACGGAAAGAATGCAGCAGATTGGGTTTGAGAGGAAAATTGGATACACCATGCTGTAATGGCAGAGCAGAGTCTATGGGGCAAATGGCCTAATTCTGCCCCTGAGTCTTATGGTCTCTCAGCCAGGTCATCAGATTGTCTTCCGAGATTAATACTGACAGAAGTGGAGAAAACCTGGAGAATGCAATAGAATCGTTATTCTTAATGGGGATCGGACATCAGATCGGCATTGAGTACAGAGAGATCAAAATACATCCTGATTTTTAGAAGATAGTTCGTGCAGCTGAACACGTCCTGTGCAAATGCAGGTGACTCTGTTCTGACGAAGGGTATGAAATCAAATGAAAGCTCGAGAACATACTCGGTACACATGATCTTATCCAGCGAAAAGAACAAGCGTTATTCAGCAAAATATATTATCCCTTAAATAATACTAGGAGCTCTGTTTTTGATCATTGTTTTTTTAAAATCTGTAAAATATTTTGGAGTAGTCAAGTGTTCTGTGCTTCATACCGAACAGCCCATGTGTGTGCTGGAAAAGAACGTTCAGCAATCGCATCCACAAACCGCAGCTAATGCCATTTGGGCCTGTACCTCTTTATTATCAAAGATCCTTGGAATATTGCTGTCGATCTATTTCACATGCTTAGAGGAACATACATAGAGCGTGTTTTATTGAGATACATGTTATCAGCTGTTACTGTGACTTTCAGCACTCAAACCACACGAAATGACTGGAACGAACGAATGAAAAGAATGAAACTGTCTTCCCTTTCAATAAAGACTTGTACTCCATCTCACCTCCTGAGCTAAACTCCTGCCCTTAACGTCGGAAGCGAATGTGCTCCGTCAAATGTGACAAAATAAATCTATTTGAACTTGATTGTCCATGTTGATTGCTCAGGATGATTGCCTGTGTTAGAAACAGCACTGATCAGAAGATGTCCTTTCAGCAGCAGAAGCCCGGTGCCTTGGAAATTGCATTGGTAACATTCATATTAGCTTTTTGTTTAAAAGTTAATAACCTGTAACATCCTTGGGGAGACGAATTTATGACACGGTTTCAGAGTGAGAAAAACACGTTAATGTCAGTGTTTTACAGCTGGTTGTCCCTTATGTAACTGATGTCATAACCACACTAATTGCCTCAGTGGCATTGCTCCGAATTGCCTATAACTCTATAAAACCGATAACCGGTCCATACGAACATTTGGAACGTTCCATACAACTGAACGCTGCCTCTGACGGAATATGGGATATCCAGCGATTTTCTATATCGCGAGCATTTTCTACCCAGTGATTGTAGCGATTGGTGTCCCTGGTAAGATACTGGCGCTGGTCACTATATGTACGGTGCCGTCGTCTTGCTTGCTGTTGTTCTGCTGCACTTTTTCTGATTTTTACTTAGTACAAATGCTACCCTCGTATGAAAAGAGTTTTCAGAATTGAGGGTACAGACATCTGATTTATTTTTTTTTAAAATTCGGTTTCCATATAATTTCAATTCGATGCTTCTTTTTCTTTTGTCAATTACGCTGGTGCCGATATTGTCACAGGTTCATAATTTATCCTTGTTCTGCCTTCTGAAGCGACGGTGGTCGACTTTCCAGATCCGCGCTTTTTCAAATTACTGGCCAGTCGAATATCAACACTCAAGTCAGTTCCTCCATAATCTCTAAATTATAACTTATGCTTTGAACTTCAATAATTTCACTACAAATAGCCCCTACAGATATTTCACCTCCAATAATGGAAATAGCGTTGTTTACTGGAGCGATCTGCTGCTCAGCGGTACTGAGTCTTGGAATTTGAATTCCTCGCTTTAAACTGTCGGATGGTCGCCAAACCACTGCCACTCCAGACCATTATTGTCCTCCAGCCGGACTGTACCGACGCAGTCTGCACACACTGCATTTCTGTTCTTCACTCCAAAAACTATACCCTGCCTAGCATTGGAAGAATGGTTGGCATTCCGAGAGTTGCAGCTAACGATAATTCAGTGGCTTTTTTTCCTCCAAATTGCTTGTAGTTAATTTAACGGCGATTGTGATCCTATCTCGGGGAAAATGCGGACTCTCCAAATGCATCATCCGTTACATGGTTGGAATGGCAACAGCGGATCTGATGGTGGTTATCGTTTTTGGTTTATTGGAACAGACCAACAATATCTACATTTATTCTAGATCCCTGCTCATTACTCCTGTATGCGCTCTGACACTTGTATTTAGGATTGTGACGAGGGACTGTTCTGTTTGGTTTACGGTCAGTTTTACATTCGATCGCTTCATCGCAATATGTTGTCGAAAGCTGCGGGAACGATACTGCACTGAGAGAACAGCAACAATGGTTATGGTGACCGTGGTTATAGTGAGCTGCGGGAGATGTGTCCCATTTTACTTTGCCGTTGAACCTTACGTCATCATTGACAACATACCGTGGCGTTGCGCCCTCACACATGAATACGCTACTTCACCCGTATGGAAAGCAATCGAATTACTGGATAGCATTTTAACACCATTCCTGCCAATCGGCTTAATTCTAGTGTTCAATGGGTTAACGGTAAGAGATATAATTGCGGCCAATAGAGTCCGCAGAGGGCTACGGAACAGCAGTGAAAATCAGAAGGATACCGAAGTGAAAAACCGCAAAAAATCAATAATTTTCTTGTTTGCTCTATCAGCTAATTTCATAATATTGTGGATGCCATATGTAGCTCATTCCCTGAAGTGGCAAGTGCAAAACTTTATATATGAGGACAGATATTTGAGTTCCCCGGTATATATACTACAACAATTCGGATACATGTTGCAAACTCTGAGTATGTGCACCAATACTTGTATCTATACACTGACACAGAGGAAATTCAGGAGAGAGCTGAAGAATGGATTGAAGAATGTGTTTACATTGAATGTCCGTCTGTGTAGATAACTCCCAGTTCCAATTGAAATTCAGTGGAGTTTTCGAATAAAACAGTTTTGAAAATTTGTAGGTTTGGCAAATCTGTTATAAATTCTAACAATAATGTGCCGGATCACCCTGAAACTGCAGAATCCAGGGAAGATTGCAGACTTCATACAGTTAAGTGTAAACAGTCAATGATCTGGCGTGATTGTTATATTCATTTAATTGCACTCAGAATTC
The DNA here is from genome assembly GCF_030144855.1 of Hypanus sabinus. Classification (NCBI taxonomy): domain Eukaryota; kingdom Metazoa; phylum Chordata; class Chondrichthyes; order Myliobatiformes; family Dasyatidae; genus Hypanus; species Hypanus sabinus. The sequence goes on along the minus strand of NW_026781583.1, from coordinate 91,512 downwards.
TCAAATGGACTAGACAACCCATGAGCAGGAAGGTGCTCTGTAGTTTCAAGGGTCCAGATGTTTCAATAGACAATAGAGTGTAGGTGCAGGAGTAGTCCATTCGGCCCTTCGAGTCAGCACCGCTGTTCAATGTTCAATATCATCCGTTCCTGCCTTCTCTCGTTCCTGCCTGCTCCCCATATCCCTTGACTCCTATATCTTTAAGAGCTCTATCTAACTCTTTCTTGAAAGCATCCAGAGAATTGGCCTCCACTGTCTTCTGAGGCAGAGCATTCTATAGATTCACGACTTCCTGTGTGAAAAAGTTTTTCCTGAGCTCTGTTCTAAGTGGCCTACCTCTTATTATTAAACTGTGGTCTCTGGTTCTGGACTTCCCCAACATCAGGTACGTTTCCTGCCCCTAGCGTGTCCAATCCCTTAATAATTTCATATATTTCAATCAGCTCCCCTTTCATCTTTCTAAATTCCAGTATATACAAGCCCAGTCGCTCCAACCTTTCAACATACGACAGTCCCGCCATCCCGGGAATTAACCTCGTGAACCTATATTGCACTCCCTTAATAGCAAGAATGTCCTTCCTTAAATTTGGATACCAAAACTGAACACGATACTCCAGGTGTGGTCTCACCAGGGCCCTGTACAGCTGCCGAAGGACGTATTTGCTCTTATACTCAATTCCCCTTGTTCTGAAGGCCAACATGCCATTAGATTTCTTCACTGCTTGACGTACCTTCATGCTTACCTTCAGTGACTGATGAACATGGACATCTAGATTTCATTGTACTTCCCCTTTTCCTAACTTGTCACCATTCAGATAGTAATCTGCCATCCTGTTTTTGCAACCAAAGTGGATAACCTCACATTTATCCACATTAAACTGCATCTGCCATGCATATGTCCACTTACCCAACCTATCCAAGTCAACCTGCGTTCTCTTAACATCCTCCTCATATTTCACACTGCCACTCAGCTTTGTGTCATCACCAAATTTGTTAATGTTACTTTTAATCCCTTCATCTAAATCATTAAAATATATTGTAAATAGCTGCGGTTCCAGCACAGAGCCTTGGAGTACCCCACTTGTCAGTACCTGCCATTCTGAAAAGGACCCGTTAATCCCTAATCTTTGTTTCTTGTCTGCCAACTAATTTTCTATCCATGTTTGTACCCTACTCCCAATATGATATGCTCCAATTCTGCCCACTAATCTCCTATGTGGGACGTTATGAAAGACTTTCTGAAAGTCCAAGCACACTACATCCACTCGTTCTCCCTTGTTCATTTTCATAGTTCAATCCTCAAAAAGTTCCAGAACACTAGTCAAACACGACTTCCCTTTCGTAACTCCATGCTGACTCTGACCGATCCTGTTACTGCTATGCAAATGTGCCGCTATTTCATCTTTTAAAATTGACTCCAGCATCTTCCCTACCACTGATGCCACGCTAACTGGTCTAGAATTCCGCGTTTTCTCTCTCCCTCCTTACTTATAAAGTGGGATTACATTAGCTACCCTTCAATCCTCAGGAACTGATCCTGAATCAATAGAACATTGGAAAATAATTACCAATGCGTCCACGATTTCTAGATTCACCTCCTTAAGTACCATGGGATGCAGACCATCAGGCCCTGGGGATTTATCAGCCTTCAGTCCCATCAGTCTAACTAACAGCATTTTCTGCGTAATGTGAATTTCGTTTAGCCACTATTACAGCTGGGAGATTGTCTGTATTCTTCCCTAGTAAAGACAGAACCAAACCCTACTTGTTTAACTCGTCTACCAATTCCTTGCTCCCCATAGTAAAGTTACCAGCTTCTGCCTTCAAGGGCCCAACTTTGGCCTTAACTATTTTTTTTTCTTTTCATATACATAAAGAAGCTTTTAATATCGTCCTTTATATTCTTGGCGAATTTACTTTCGTACCTCATCTTTTCTCCCCGTATTGTTTTTTTTATAGTTATCTTCTGTTGCTCTTTAAAAGTTTCCTAATCCTCTGGCTTCCCGTTTATCTTTGCCATGTTATAATTTTTCTATTTTATTTTTAAATTGTTCTTAACTTCCCTCTATAGTCATGGTCGCCCCCTACTTCCCTTAGAATCTTTCTTCTGTCTTTGGAATGAACTGATCCTGCATTTTCTGTATTATTCCCAGAAACATCTGCCATTGTTGTTCCATGTCATATCTGCTAGGGTATCCTTCCAGTCAACTTTGGCTAGTTCGTCCTTCATGGCTCCATCGGGCCCTTTGTTCAACTGTAATACTGACACTTCCGATTTTCACTTCTCCCTCACAAATTACAGATGAAAACTTAATTAGGAGGTAGGCTGCAGTACAAGCTGCTCTAAGAATCCATCTCGAAGGCACTCCAGAAATTCCCTTTCTTGGGGTCCAGTACCAACCTGATTTTCCCAGCCTACCTGCATGTTGGAAACCCCCATTACAACCCCATTACAACCTTTGCGACATGCTAATTTTAGCTCTTGATTCAACTTGCACCCTCTGTCCAGGCAAATATTTGAGGGCCTGTAGATAACTCCAATTAGGGTCTGTGTGCCCTTACAATTTCTCAGTTCTATCCGTACTGACTCTACATCTCCTGCGTCTATGTAACCTCTCGCGACTGAATTTCATTCCTCACGAGCAGAGCCATCCCACACTCTCTGCCCACCTGTCTGTCCTTTCGATAGGATGTATACCCTTGATTATTAATTTCCCAGCCCTGGTCCTCTTGCAGCTATGTCTCTGTTATTCCTACAACTTCATACTTGCCAATTTCCAACTGAGCCTCAAGCTCATCCACTTTATCTCTTATACTTCGTGCATTCGGATATGATACTTTTATTACATTACTCTCCTCGTTTCTCACATCGATTACTATTGCTCTTGGCCACACTCTCCGATCCCTTTCTGAGCTTTCTGCCCCTTTAGTTCTGTTGTCCTTCTTAACTTTTCTTTTTCATCCTTTCCCTTTAACTCTATCCTTATATTTCCAGTTCGTCTCCTCCCCCCCCCACCCCCACTTATTAGTTCAAACACACCCGTGTAGCAGTGGCAAACCTGAATGCCAGAATTCTAGTCCCCGCCAGTTAAGGTGCAACCCATCTCCTTTGTATAATTCATGCTTACCCTAAAACGGATCCTAGTTGTTTATGAATCTAAAACCGTGCTTCCCGCACCAGCTCCTCAGCCATGCATTGAGATCACATATCTCCCTGTTCCTGCCCTCACTAGCACGAGGAACTGGCAGCAAACCGGATATAACCACCGGGAAAATGGACAGAGTCCATTCTGTCCTTCAGAATGGACGGAGTCAGATAAAAGAAAGTAAAGGAAGTGTCATTAAAAAGCAGCGATAGTATGATAGTATCACAGCTGCAGAAAGGGAGGATGCCGTGGAGATAACGGCAATTGATAGACAATGAGTAGAACTCAGGTTCAGGATGGGAACAATCAATCCTTTAGGGGATTATTGCATACAAACATCAAATCAAGCCCTACACTCACCCCTACCCCGTCAGCACAAAAAAAATAGACAGCGTGGACTGATCGGGAGATAGATTTTGGGCAGGTGCCATACTAAAACTGTTGTTGTTACAGGGTACTTAAACTTCTCTCACATTCATTGGCTGTTTCCCAGGGTAAGTGTTTAGATCTCACAGAATTTCTCAGCTGTCTCCAACGAGGAGTCCTGGCACAATCAACGGACAGACGGATTCACGTACAGTCCAGACTGCATCCATTACCAATAAACGAAACGGGTCAGGTGACAAATCTCTCCGCGGGCCATCATTTCACAAAGACTTCAGAAACATTTCAGAAAGAGTAGAACATCCCACATTTACCATAACCTTACACTGGGATAGTAGCAGACAGTATGGGATGTATTTAATCGGCGGAGTGCCATATACGAAGCAGGAACTTGCACTCATGGACATCCGCAACAGAGATGCGGAAATACTTTGGGGAACACTTGATTGTGGTTACGTATAGTCTTATCACGTTGAGATGGGGAACGGATGGTGACGTAAAATAAGCCTGGTTGAGCAGAGATTTGTAACACAAATTCCCCGCTTTTAGAATGTTTTCTGCCATTTGTACTCCAGGTAATTAGCGAAAACCGGCTAAGATACTGCTGCGCTCTTTGACAAGAGGCATAACGTAAAGATTTTTACTCCTTATGTATGTGCAGGATGTAAGAAATAAAATAAAATCAATTCAATTACTTTTAGCGACTTCACTGGCCACAAGAGTAATACAGGAAGATTGGAGGATGGCAAATGGCAATTCATTATTCCTGAATTGTTATAGGGGTAGACCTGAGAATTACAGGACAGTGGTTATCCGGTCAGTAGTGGGCAAGCTATTGGAGTGTATTCTTAGAGGCGTGATTTATAAGTATCTGGAGAAACGTATCCTCGCTGGGGATAGTCAGCATGGCTTTGTGAGGGCAGGTCGTCCCTTATGAGCCAGAATAATTTGCATGAAAAAGTGAAAAAATAGGAAGAAGAAGTCAGACCAGTCTATCTGAGGTATATTAATTGTTAAGGTGATAGACTTGGTTCCCTGTGGTGCACGCATTTAGAACGTCAGGTGGCCTGGGATCGAGAGATACCTGGCTGCATAGATTCAGAACTGGCTAACCAAGGGAAGGGCGATGAGGCAGCGGATGATCCACAAGGAAGATATAATCTTTAGTACACTCTACAACTCTATCTAGACTCAGTTGTTACAGTGTTCTGAGAGACATACATTAATTCGACCATCCTGCAGCACTTGGAAATTTACTAAGTTAGGACTGATGATGAAGGCAAAATACTGAATCCGGACTGAGACTGCACGCTGTCGAAACTGAAATCCCGAGTAATTATTACAGGGCCGATGCTACCATTCGATCAAAACAATCTTTTCCAATGGAACCGATAGACCATAAGACCATAAGACAAAGGAACAGAAGCAGGCAATTCGGCCCATCGAGTCAGCCCCACCATTTCGTTATCTGATCCAATCAATCCTTTTGTCCCATTCCCCCATATTCTCACCATAACCTTTGATGCCCTGACTACTCAGATGCCTATCAATCTCCACTGGCCTCATTGGCCTCCACTGCCGCCCGTGGCAACAAATTGCAAAGATTCACCACCGTCTGGCTAAAAAAAGAATTCGCATCTCTGTTCCGAATGCACGGCCCGCAATCCTCAAGTCATGTCCTCTCGTACTAGACTCCCCCACCATGGGAAACAACTTCACCACATCCACTCTGTCCATGCCTTTCAACATTCGAAATGTTTCTATGAGGTCCTCCCTCATTCTTCTAAGCTCCAAAGGGTACAGTCCAAGAGCGGTCAAACGTTCCTCATATGTTAAAGCTATCTTTCCCGGAATCATTCTATCGAATCTTCACTGAATCCTCTCCAATGTCAATACATCCTTTCCTAAATAAGGAGCCCAAAACTGCACACTGTATTCCAAGTGAGGTCTTACCAGTGTCTTATAGAGCCTCAACATCACATCCCTGCTCCTATACTCTATTCTTCTGTAAATGAATGCCAACATTGCATTCGCCTTCTGCACCACCGACTCAACCTGGAGGTTAACCTTAAGGGTATCCTGCATGAGTACTCCCAAGTCCCGTTGCATCTCAGAAATTTGAATTCTCTCCCGATTTAAATAATAGTCTGCCCATTTATTTCTTCTACCAAGGTGCATGTGCGTACACTTTCCGACATTGTAATCCATTTGCCACTTGTTTGCCCATTCCCCCAATCTATCCAAGTCTCTCTGCAGACTCTCTGATTCCTCAGCACTACCGGCCCCTCCACTTATCTTTGTATCATCAGCAAACTTACCCACAAAGCCATCTATTCCATAATCCAAATCATTGATACAAAACGTAAAAGCGAAGCTGCCCCAACACAGACCCCTGTGGAAACCACTGGTAACCGGCAGCCATCCAGAATGGGATCACTTTATTCCCACTCTCTGTTTCCTGCCAGCGCTCTATCCACGTATGTAACGGTCCACTAATTCCATGTGCTGTTATCTTGTATGGCAGCCTCATGTGCGGCACCTTGCCAAAGGCCTCATGAACATCCAAATACACAAAATCCACTGAATCTCCCTTGTCTAGCCTAATTGTAATTTCCTCAAAAAATTGCACTTTATTTGTCAGGCAGGATGTTCCTTTAAGGAAACCCTCCTGAGTTCTGTTTATCCTTTCATATGTCCCCAGGTACTCCGTAACCTCATCCTTGACAGTCGACTCCAACAACTTCCCAACCACCGATTTCATGCTAACAGGTCTATAATTTCCTTTTTGTTTCCTTGCCCCCTTCTTAAATAACGGAGTGACATTTGTAATCTACCAGTCCTCCGGAACCAGGCAAGAAACTATCAACATTTGAAAGATAATTGCTGATGCTTCCGCAATCTCAACCCTGCAACTCAAAACCAGCGTTTTAAAGTCTTTTACAGCAGCCTTTGGTGCTTCCCAAATGAACCGGCCTCGCAGAATGCGAATTTCGGATTCCAAATTCAAGCATACACGAACATGTCTGAATGCCAATTTCCCTTTGAACAGCGGGTTTCTCGCACCCTGAATAGATACACTCATATCTCGTTCACTTTAACCTTGATTTCTCATGGCCAGTGTGGAATCCATGTCTCGTTCTGAACTCAATAACAACGCAATCAAACAAAAGAAAACGATCTAACTACGCAGGTAAGGCAAAACAAAAATCTAAGCTCGGCTTTTCTTGCTTCAAAAGTGTCATCGGTAACTGGCGTATATAGAAAAAAAACATTTAATTCGAAAAGTGAATATCTTTATCGTATTCTAAATAACAAAGGGAATCCAGATGTAGGTGGTTACACCTCCATGCACTAAACCCTTATACAATTTCGGAAAAGGAAGGTCTCCCTGATATTCACATGTCCCTGAAAATCTATTTGAACCCATGAGAACAGACATTTTCAGACGGTGAGATCCTGTTGTGAAAGCAAGGATTAATTCAAAATTTTTTTCATTACAATCTTACAACCACACGACTGTCTTCTGTTCATTCATACATGCATTACCTCTGTTTCTGTTTCAACTGAACTCACAAATATCCAGTCCTTGCGTAATATTTTACATTCTCAATCCGTTCTCAATTCAAACTATCGCAGAGCGTGACATACCTCTAAGTGTTGAACAGATAATTCTATGATTAGAATCGCAGAACATTTAAGAAATCCTTTCGAGTATAAAGCAAAGGCACGTTGGTAGTTATGTATCGTACGGAAGTCAATATTCAACATGCTGAAATCATCACAACGTGACCAAATCTTCAACGAGTTAAACGTGCTCTCAATTCCAATCACTGACCAATGAAAGGATTGAGACTAAGTGAATGATTTGTTCGGTAGTAGTAACAGGATTAATAAGCGCCATTACTATCGTTGACGTAACAGATTTGGACTGTACTGTGACTTTTGTCACAAACTCCTCCAATCGGTTAATACGGCCTTTAACGCCTTGGTGATAGAGTAAAGGTATATTTATTTTGTGTGATACCTCCCTTATAATCGGAGGGAGGAGTTTCAGATGATGGCGCCTCGCGGAGACTGCTTTGCTTGCATCTTCGGAAAGAGCTCAATTCCTATCTTTAATATCTCCTTTTCTTAATTTTCAGGGTTCCTCTGAAGAGTCTGGCCTGGAGTTACACGCCATAGAAACATATACAACTATTCACGGCTAGATAGGGTAGAGACAGTGAAGCTGTTTCCACTGGTAGATCAGACTAGAACCTGGGGTTATAGACTTACCATTTAGATTTTGGACGGAGATGAGGAGGAACAGCTTTTCCAAGAGAGTGGTGAATGTGCGAAATTTTCTGCCCAATGTAGCAATGCAGATTACCCCAGTGGATATATTGAAGACAAAATTGAATAGATTTTTGCATAGTAGTAGAATTAAGGGCAATTGAGAAAAGACAGGTAGGTCGAGATAACTCAATGGGGTAATACTTTTTCTCATTATTGACTGTTCATGGAGAGTCAGAGACTCTAGTAGGTTGCACACAGGTAGATAGTTTCTAAACCTAAGTTGTGACAATCAAAGTTATTTATCGATAAATACAGATTATCTGTACCTCACTGATCATTTTTACAAAGGGTGTTTCAGAATGTCCATCCCGGTGTCGGCTCAAGGATAAATATCTTTGTTCAGTGTGGGACACGAATTGGACCACGTGGGTGAGGTACAGAGCGAAATAGGGCTGGGATGTTTGCGGTTTCTAACTCAGCATGATGAATTCGGGAAACTCTGAAAGACCAATGTGCTTGGATTTGTGTAATTGGAGAGGATACCTCCAGAAATACGTGTTGGGAAGTGGCCGCAATTTGAGGAATTTGTCGGACGCACTGTCTATGAAGGGAAAATTGCTAGGGCTGCTGCTATCGATCTACTCCTGAGAGAGGGGCAGCAGGAGAAGCAAATAAAAACAGAATATACAGACAGCACACCTTTCTGGGTGCAGCAGCTTAAGGACTTTGCTAAATATGTCGGGACAGGTGTGCTCGGAAACGATCCTTGAGAGCTTTCTCAATCAACTCGTCATCAGAGAGCAAGACATGGCCTAGATGACTCCAGGGAAAGGGAATTAACTTTAGTATGTTTGCATCCAAATATACATTCAACTTTTCGAGATATACAATGACATGATTGGGGGGGGGGACGCATGTGACTGTTTGAAAGACAGAATAAAGATTGTTACCGGTCTTGACAAAGGAGGCCCTGTAGACATGCTAGTCAAATGTTAACAGAGGAGAGGTGACCATCGCACTACATTTGCTTCAAGTTGATGGACCGCGTTCCAAGGTGAGCATTAGAGCTAGACCATTTAAGAACAGAAACCTCAAATAGATTGTTAAGGAGAGTTGCGTCTCGGAGTACCAATGAATCTAAAACGGTACAGTAACCCACACTTACTGACGCGCGGTTACTGAGGAACATGAGTACAGTGTGGGGAAACGAGATACAAAGACCAGTAGAACTCTCTAATTGGGAGGTGATGCCTATTAAATATCAGACTCTCTGGAGAAATTAGGGTAGGGGTCCTCCCTGCCACACTATCAGAGTAAGGGCAGAGAAAATGTAACAGGGCTAGGGACAGGGGGAACTGTAGATGGGAAAATTAAATGCTGCAGCCTGTGGTCAAGAGGGGCTCATTGAGAGAGAATGCCCAAACCAGAGGTGTGAAAGAGCAGAGCCCGACGGTTTGCCCTTGAAGCGGCCAGAAAGACGGAGAACACAAAATATCATGGATTGAATTGTACGCTGAACCTCAATGACATTATCAGCACTCACCAACATTGGTGTGTGACAAAAAGTGGGATGAAACCGGAAGACCCCTTGTTAATGAAAGGATTTCAGGCTGCCCTGTTACCATTTAATGGACACTGCAAGATCTGGAAAAAACCCGCCAGCGCCACTAAAGTAAAATAAAGCAAATTGGAAGATACTATGTAAAATTATCCTACGTGGATTCACAGGATATTCATAAGTGGGCATATAAGTGTACTATAGGAAATTACAATAGGGGACATAGCGCCTAAGTATTCAGTAGTGTTGGTGAAGTAACCCAGCGAGCGGGAACACATATTGAGGAGTGATGACATGGCCAAAGCCAGTTTTGTTTTGTCTCAGTTACCTGTATGATTTCACAGATATATCTGACATGAATACATAAAAAACATGTAGTTCCCAGTGGGAGAATATGAGGATAGAATATGCATAATGGGTGAAATGTGGATAAAACCGGGGAAGATGTTCAATGATCGGAAGGTGCAACAAATTATTGCCGAGAACACAGGAGGATTTCCAGGGAACAAGCATGATTACAGAACGATGGATAACAGTTTGTGCATTCAAGGTCCAGATCCCAAACTACGGAAGCAATACGGGTTTCAAAACAAAACACTGAGGGAGCTGTAGGTAAGGTTATACAGAGTTTGCTACAACAAGGAGTGCCGAGGCAGTCGCCTCCACTAATAACTCACCCATATGGCTAGTGAGGAAAATAGATGGCAACTGAAGGTTCACAATAGACTTCGGACAGCTGAACTCCAATAACAGCCGCGAAAGTTGCAACTAACCGGTACAGTGGTCAAACAGACAGAAAGAGCGCAATGGTTAACAGCTTCACACATAAATAATGGATTTTGGTCTATTCCATTATACGTGAAGTATCAATACAATTTCGCATTTGCCTTTCAGGGACAGCAGTCTGCATGCCTTGCCCTACAACATCGGTTCCATAATTGCCCGACGGTATTTCATCAGCGCTTTTAAGGAATGTTTAAAAACGTTTCCTATACCCGACTGCTTGGTACAATAGGTAGATTATCAAATCATGGAGACTGAATCTAAACGGCAACATTATGAGTTATTGACAGAACTGCTGCAGTTATTACCTGCATTGGGACCAAAGGTAAACCCTAAAAAAAAAACACAGGCGATGAAAGTTAGTTATTTGCAAATGACATTGGGGAAAAGAAAAATTGAAAATCGAAGAGTGGAATTTGCTATGAAAGTGCCTGTTCCCCGAGATCTGAAAGATATGTTCACCTTTCTGGGGCTGTCACGCTACGGTCAGGATCACGTTGATGGATTTTCCAGTAAGGCAGCTCCTTTAATGAAATGAACCATTCTCATTGGACGTGCGGACAACTGCTACCACCCTCTCTGCAGTGCTTATACAGGACACACATGGGTAGTTAAGACCAATAGTGTATGCTTCACGCGTGCTCTCACCAGTTGAACAAAGGGATACTGTATATTAAAGCTATTTGTTTGCCATTCCCCGGGCGGTACAACGTTTTGCCTACATATTGAAATTTAATCCATTTACAATACTGACAGATCACACCCCTATATAAATACCGTTAGATGGAAGGACTCTAAAAGGACGTGTAAGCCAAAGCAGAATTATTAGATGGTCATTGCTGCTGCAGTAAAGAAATATTGGTGTAAAGGAAATAAACACAACATCAGTTTTAGCCGATACCTTGGTGTATCCAGGAAGTGAACATGATTATCAAGTTATGACAGCAAATGGTCTCAAGAGTAACTTGTATCAAATACAGAGAAAGGGTAGAAGAGGATGGGGGAAGAGAAAAAAATACGTTTTTGTAGATGGTTCTTTATCAGTACAGGATGGTAGAAACATACATCCTGACCATACGTACGTTCATAACAGCCTTGCAGAGCTATTTCAAACGATAGATGGCCTCGAGTGTGAAGTATAAAAATAACACAAAGGACTGTTCGTCAAAGATGCAGTTGTCCTTCATGAAGGAAAGCTTGCGATTTCAGATGAAGGAAGAAACCAGATGTGTCATTGGTTCCATGACAAAGATTTAATCCCGCCCCGGAGACGATGAAATGAGTAGGCTGGCGGACTAAGATGAAGGATGATTGCAAAGTTTGTGAAAAATTGTTTGATTTGTGGATAATATAGTCCTGCAGAAATGAAAAGAAAGGAGCCTTTCGGCATACCAGACCTGGTATAAGGGCCTTGAACTGCTTTGCAGAAAGATTATGCTCATCCGTTACCGATCACCCCAGGAGTGTACAGATATACTCTGGTACTAATAGACACTTTTAAGAAGTGGATGCTTCCCCATCGAAGGGAAACACAGCAAAGGGTGATGGAAAAATCTTTTCGGAAAGGATATTCCCATGCTGGGGACAACCCTGCAGTATCGAAACCGATTAAGGCACATATTTCATAGCCACAAGATGGAAGATGTCATGGCACGTTTAGGGATTAAACAGATTTCATTATCACTGTAAAGCACTGTCAAGAGGAAGTGTGGAAGGATGAATCCAACACTGAAAACTATGATTGAAGAAGTGGTGTAACAACTTGGAACAAGTTGGCAGGTTGCTTTGCCTTTTGTCTTGATGATAATATTGTATGCATCAGTATCTTCAACAGATTGTTATAAACTCATTATAAATATTTAAGTTTAAAGAGTTGTTAGGATTAAATTCGTCAGGACTTTCAGTCCAATCCCTGTCTAACCCTACGGGTCACGTCTTCCGACATCAGAAACGGCCCATTTATTCCGTCTCTCTGCCATTTAACCTGATTATTAGTTTTGAGTCCACAAATATACATTATCCGCAGTCCTATGTGCTTATCAGAAACTTTCTTACATTCCACCCACATCACATTCATCAGTTCCCAGTTTTCCATCTGTTTATCCTTTTCTGAACCCACTCTGACACTGCCAAAGCTATCCCTGAGGACATCCAGCTCCGCGCGTGGTGCTATTGGGTCTGGGTCTGTGTGTCTGCCCGTCGGACACTGTGGTACAAAGTACAATGGAAAGATCGACCATCTGTGGTTCAGTGTAGCAATATATTGGACATGTGCATCTGCATCCTGGGATTAGTGTGGAGCTGAATGTCTCTGCTGTCTGAGAATGTGGATCTGATGAGCTGCCGGTCTGTATGTGCTTCGTGACACACCTTGTGTGTAAGAGAGGAACGGCTGCTCCGTTCCTTATCCCAGGATAAGAGGAGATATCGGATTTGAATGAAGTATTTCCCTATGGGTAGGAGAAGGAAACGCAGTAATTTTGTGAGAGGCAAAAGACAGACGGCTGTGTGGAGCGGCCGGTGCAGACAGTTTCAATATCAATTTGTCTGTTTCTCTGTCCCTTTCTCTCTCTCTCTCTCAAACACACACGCACACAAATCTCCGCAGATGCTGGAAAACCAAGCTAGACATACAATATTGTGGAAAATCTCTGCTGAGATCGTCCAACATTTTGTGATGTTTCTGATGTTAAAGCATTGTATGAGCATTTCCAGTCAGCCAGACGTCACAATAAAATTGAGAAGATGTGTTTCAATCTGAGATGCAGTAAGCAGATCGAAAAGTAATAAAAAACAGTACTATAAATTGGAATATGAATATAGGTAGAATGCTCGTGTATGGCCAAGAAGGAGTTGAAGCACAGAAGGACAGTCAAAGGGGAAACAGTGGGGCAGATGTTTGGGGTCAGTCTGTCGGTGTGGGTGAACTCCGTTTACAGATTAGTCAACAAGCACACTGCAATGTGTAAATGTGGTGACTGCTCCATGTCGCAGCTCTGTATTTGTCATTGGAGCTCCGGCATTATTTCCACCAGGTGAATCACTGCTGACGGCATGCCCATGAATGGTGATGCATTTGTCTTCAATCGGCCCAGTATTTACATCAGAGACAATGCTGTTGAACTAAAGTATTTGTTTAAGTGGCACACTACGAAAAAATTGTCAGAGGTGCAACCATAAATCTGGAGACAGATCCTCTGTATAAATCAGGAACCATATCTCTGGAGACAGATCCTCTGTTTAAATCAGGAACCATATCTCTGGAGACAGATCCTCTGTATAAATCAGGAACCATATCTCTGGAGACAGATCATCTGTATAAATCAGGAACCATATCTCTGGAGACAGATCCTCTGTTTAAATCAGGAACCATATCTCTGGAGACAGATCCTCTGTATAAATCAGGAACCATATCTCTGGAGACAGACCCTCTGTTTAAATCAGGAACCATATCTCTGGAGACAGATCCTCTGTATAAATCAGGAACCATATCTCTGGAGAGAGATCCTCTGTATAAATCAGGAACGTTTGAATGCATCAGGTCAGAGTGTCAGCCGGAGCTGTGAATTCAGGAGCAACATAATTCATATATTCTCACTGAAATGATGTATCCGGTCATCTTGCAGGAAGTTTACTCTCCTTTTATTTCAGTCTTTGGAACTCTCGGTAAGCCACGGTGTCAGATGCCGTCGTTGTGAAATGAAATTGGATTCCAATGTTATGATTCTGTCGTTGGTTTTCACTCTCACTACCCAGTCCCGGTGTTCCGCATTTCAGAAACCAAATGAGAACACCAACGTCTGTGGAATTCAATGGATTAGGCAGTGTTCATCCAGCTGTTCGCGTTCAATAGTGGGGTACTCGAAGCACTGTGCTTTAGGCCTTGCAACAACTGCACTGTATTTTAGAATATTCCGTTTACACAGTCCGCAGAGACTGTACCAACAGTTTGTCTGCATTTGTATGTGAGCGGTTGTCCGCGTTAGGTAGCGACACTTTAATAAATGTGAGGAGTTCCCTGTTGCAGCGTGAGACCGGTGGATTTTTAATAAATGCGTGCGCTGTGGCCGAATGTGAAGCAATTGATGGAGAACATGTTGGAGTTGTTACAGAGCCAATGATCACAAGGAACTTGATGCTTCATAGATCCTAATACTGCGATACGTATTACTTTACATCTACATCTGTCGCCGTCACAGCCATCTGACTGCCGAGCTTGCTGCCCACCGTACAAGTCCTCTCCTCTCTTTTTTCCTGCTATAAATTCAGTGGGAGGTGTATATCTGTCTGAGAGTTTGTTTGAGATTGTCCAAATCAGTCAATGTTCTGTTGTAAAGTCAGTAAATTTGCAAATGCTGGAAGCACTAATCCCCAAGCAGTTGCATGGAAAGAGAAACCAGTTAGTACTTGTGTCAGGGGGCTCTGTGCGAACAGTTCTGAGAAGAGACACTTTAACTATTTTCCCACACCTGTTTTGCCTGTGTATGGTTCTTAGTACTATTACCTGTAACGTTACTAGTTAATTGCTAATAAAACGGCTTTTCTGCAATGTTAGTAATACGACAGCTTCTATGTAATGTTAGCTGCTGAGTTAGTGGGTTTTCTGATCAGCATGTTTGGGTTATGATTAACAATACTGGAACTTTTATCCAATCGGAGAGATGTTATTCTTTCTTGTCTCTCTAAAGCTTTTAGTTTGCCTGGGTTTTGAGACTTTTGGAACGAGAAGCCAAGAGGAAGGCCGTGCGGGAAGCGCTCTGGTCGACCACCGTGGCTGGTCCCAGGCAGAGGATCGAGGAGTTCGGAGGAGATCGAATGGCGGAGAGAATACCCAGCTTCTGGAGCTCCACCGATGTTGTGCACAAACTGATAAACTCTGATAAATGTGGCCCCTTATTTATTTTCACATTTGTATTTCTATTTGTTTCTCTGTTAACCTCCCCGTCCCAGTAAAGTAATAAAGTGTAATCGCTTACTTGCATATTGTGTAGTGTCTGCTATTTTACCTTGTCAGGGTGTACCGGAGTGCATCACACTGTGTCCACACCAACGCGATTACAGAGTTGGCCGGGTCGGTGTCGGTTTACCCTAGACGAACGGAGTCAATTGGGACATAGTCCGTATATTGTGGGTGGCTATCCGACATTTGAATTTTGTCCGATACTGTGTAATTAGGAGGGTTTAAATTAGTGGAGATGGACGCGAATACGATCGAACGCTGGTATGAGATTGAGGACGTCTCCGTTAATCATGACTGAGTATTAAGTGGGGTGGATATGCGTACCTCGGAGGAAGTGTTAATTCGATGGTTGAGTAGAGGTAATGCTATCGGCAAGGTCGAGATCACAGTCAGAAAGTGTGGAAAATGGCGGACCCAGGTTTTATGTTAGTTCAGACTAGTTTTGACGTCACTGCGGTGGGTCTGCCACAGTCTATCGGCGACCGCAGTGAGGCGGGGCCATGGGGCGTTCACGTTGTCACAGGAGAAAGGTCTGCCAGCAGGGTCTGAAGGGACACCAGAGGAGTTGCCTAAAGCTGGTGGCAGAGATTTTAGGGATCCGGTCCAATCGTTTCTGAGGGATGAAAGAAGGTAATGGTCAGATTTGGAAAATTTAATTAGTCCCCATCGCTCGGAGAAGGGTGAAGGCTCGAAGTTGGCCTCCGCCGTTAACTCCCTGCTGAGAAAGGCGGCGGGTCCACGGCAGAAGTTGAGAATTGTCTCCGGGAGGCCTCCCACGCCCTAAGGGGAAGATGATCATGAGACCTGCATAGAACAGCTGCAGTGTTCAGAGGAAGAGAAGCGGCAGAGTTTGATGGAAAGTCTGAGCGGGGTGGCGGCTGAGGTAATAAGAGGAGTGACAGTTAACCTTGTTGGTTCTCTGACTGAGTATTGAACAACATTGGAAGAGGATTTTGTCCTGACGGGGAGAACGGTAGAACTTTTAGGGAGCCTTCGGATCTTACGTCAGAAGGAAGGGGAAAAGCTTTCTGAGTGCATTTTCCGGGTAGAGAGAAGGCTAAATTGTTTGAGGTGACGGGGGGTCATTTCGGGCATTGAGCTGAATCGGATAAGGATAGACCAGGTAGCCCGGGGCGCCCCGAGGCACGATGTCATTGCTTTGAGTCGCCGGAAGACCAATAGAACGCGTCCCACCCCACACCCACCCTTCGTTCAGTTGTTCACAGAGCTGATGGAGCAGGAGGAGGCATAGGAGTCAGAAGAGGGTTCCGCTCTTATGTTGCCGCCTTCAGTAGTAGCCCCTTGTAGTGAAGTAATCAGGACCAGCTCCACGCCGGAGATAGTAAAGGGGGCCAAGGCAGGTGGGGCCCCTCCGCGTGAGGGGCTAGCAGAGACGGCGCCTCCCGAAAGGGACGGACTACACAACGGCCCAGGGATGGTCGTGGTCCCACGGAGCGAAGCGTGTGCTGTAACTGTGCGGAAGAGGTGCACTTCAGGCGGGAATGTTGACGGCAGGGAACCTCCCGGTGAGCGAGCTCACGGGGGTCTCAAGTGGTGGAGAGCAGGGAACTTAGAGCAGACCCAGTGAGGAAACGGCCTGGAGTTGCTGGGTAAACACGTTCCCAGCAATGTGCTACGGGATGCCCGAGAGGAAAAGACCCTATCGCAGAAGGATTGATGCGACCCAAGTCTTGCGTCTTGATGCCGATTGAGGGAATGGATGCAAAAGCTATACTCGACAATGGGTCGCAGGTCACGTTACTGCACTGGTCGTTCTACGATCAGTATTTGCAGCATTTGCCCTTGACACCGTTCAGCGCACTGGAAATATGGGGTATCAGCACTGGTGACAACTCGTCCGACGGTTATTTGTCAGTGCAGCTGGAGTTCTTGGAGTGTCTGCGGTCCATGAGCCCTTGGCGCTGGTTTGCCCGGACCCAGAGGATACTTGGGGGGGGGGGGTGTTGTCAATTCTGGTGGGAAGACTGATGCAGAGACTCCTTGGGGCCTGCAAG
The DNA here is from genome assembly GCF_030144855.1 of Hypanus sabinus. Taxonomy (NCBI): domain Eukaryota; kingdom Metazoa; phylum Chordata; class Chondrichthyes; order Myliobatiformes; family Dasyatidae; genus Hypanus; species Hypanus sabinus. The sequence goes on along the minus strand of NW_026781583.1, from coordinate 74,391 downwards.
GAGAAGGAGAGTGAGGAATTTATGGAGACCCTTGTGTTTCAAGCTGCAATAGTGGTGGCCCGGAAGTAAAATCGGAAGATTCGCATGTGTGTGGACTATAGGATCCTGAACAGGCGCTGGCCTGTCTGAGTCGGGTGAACTGGTTTAGCGTGCTGGATTTGAGGAGTGGATTTTACCAGATCCCGATGAGTCAGGCCGAATAGGAGAAGTCGGCAATCATATGCCCTCTGGGATTTTTTTCAGTTCGAAAGGAATATCGGCCATATCGGGTCATATCGGGGGCCCCTACCAGCTTTCAGAAGGTCATGGAGAATATCATGGGGGATATGAACTTACTTGAAGTGCTGGCATACTTGCATGACCTGATAGTATTTGGATCCACCTTGGAAAAGCACGAAGCGGTGGTAATGAATGTACTAAACCGACTGACGAATAAAGGGTTAAGACGTTCTCTGGACAAGTCCCAGTTCTGCCAGACATCTGCTAGCTATGTTGTACATATAATCTCACGGATTGGGGTAGCTACAGACCCGGCTAAGATAGAAGCGGTGACGACTGGCCGAGGCCCCAGAGGGTGAGCGATCTACGCACCTTCTCGGGGTTCTGTGGATATTACCGAAGAAGGGCTACGCCATGGTGAGTCATTATTTGAATCACCTCCTGCGTGGCTACCCTCCTCTGGGACTGAAAGGGAAAGGAAGGAGAGGACAGAAGGTTGGAGAGTATTTGAACGGGTCGGAGCCCTTCGGACAGAAATACAATGACAAAGGTGACGAGACTTTTCAGTCGCTGAAAGAGCTGTTGACTCAGGCTCCTATTTTGGCTTTTACAGACCACGGATTGTTCTACGTGCTACACACAGATGCCAGCCCTCAGGGGTTGGGGGCCGTCCTGTATCAGGATCAGGGCACCGGAATGAAGCCGTTAGCGTTTGTCAGCCGGATTTTGTCACCTTACGAGAGGAACTATTCCACCCGCAATTTGGAGTTTCTGGCGTTGAAATGGGCGGTGGTGGATAAGCTGAGTGTCTATATCTACGGGCCAATTTCTGAGGTGCAGACGGAAGACTACCCACTAACCTACATCCTGACCTCGGTAAAACTGCACGCCACCGGTCATCGGTGAGTGGTCTGTATAAGATTTTAGCCTGAAGAACCAGCTGGGGAGCTGGAATGTCGATGCGGACTCTCTGTCCCAACCGAAGCATGAGGACCTGGAGAGGGACGAGGAGTGGGAGAGCGGTCCTGCACCTGGGGTGAAGGCCATGTGTCACTTTGCTTTCACCGTACAGGCTGAGGAAAAGGAGAGGCCGGGTTGTGCAGTGGACCCATTAGGGGCGTCCATTGACGCCATACCCTTGATTTATTGTGACATGACTGCTCTGAGACCCCACAGCTGCCAGAGTTAAGTCCTGGGGAAGTGGCAGATGCTCTGCGAGATAACTCTGGCATTGATACTACTTGTAACGCAGTGGAGAAGAGAGACGTGGCCCGTGTGGAGAATTGGGAAAGATCACATTGCGACCTATCGAACAGTGGAAGGCCTGGACAAAGAAGTTATGGAGAGAATATAGACAATAGACAATAGACAATAGGTCCAAAGGTAGACCATTCGGCCCTTCGAGACTGCGCCTCCATTTTGCAATCATGGCTGATCAACTACTATCAATACCCGGTTCCTGCCTTGTCCCCATATCCCTTCATTCTCCTATCCATAAGATACCTATCTAGCTCTTCCTTGAAAGCATCCAGGGAATTGCCCTCCACTTCCTTCGGAGGCAGTGCATTACAGACTCTCGGGGAGAAGAAGTTTTTTCTTTAACTCTGTCCTAAATGACCTACCCCTTATTCTCAAACCATGCCCTCTTTTACTGGACTCTCCCAGCATCTGGAACATATCTCCTGCCTCTATCTTGTCCAATCCCTTAATAATCTTAGATGTTACAGTCAGATCCCCTCTCAGTCTCCTTAATTCCAGCGTGTACAAGCCCAGTCTCTCTAACCTCTCTGCGTAAGATAGTCCAGACATCCCAGGAATTAACCTCGTGAATCTACGCTGTACTTCCTCTACAGCCAGGAAGTCCTTCCTTAACCCTGGAGACCAAAACTGTACACAATACTCCAGGTGTGGTCTCACCAGGGCTCTGTACAAATGCAAGAGGATTTCCTTGCTCTTGTACTCAATTCCCTTTGTAATAAAGGCCAACATTCCATTAGCCTTCTACACTGCCTGCTGCACTTGCTTATTCACCTTCAGTGACCGATGAACAAGGACTCTTAGATCTCTTTGTATTTCTCCCTTACCTAACTCTACAACGTTCAGATAATAATCTGCCTTCCTGTTCTTACTCCCAAAGTGGATAACCTCACACTTATTCACATTAAACGTTATCTGCCAAGTATCTGACCACTCACTCACACTATCCAAGTCACCATGAATTCTCCTGACATCCTCATCACGTGTCACACTGCCACCCAGATAATTATCATCAGCAAATTTGCTGATGTTGTTCTCAATGCCTTCATCTTTACATAATGACCAGGGACGGGACTTCGAGAGTAAGCTCATCTATCAGTTTCTAGATTCTAGATTGAGAAATCGAGGACAACCCCCTATCATCCACAGGGCGACCCCCAGTCAGACAGCTTTAATCGAACCCTGCTAGAAATGCTCTGGACTCTGGAAATCAGAAAAAAAACATGAGTCGATGGAGTCAACATATGGAACATCTGGTTCACTGATACAACTGTACAAGCAATGACGCCCTATTATCTGATGTTCGGACGCGCGGCAAAGTTCCAATTGAGCTCTGTTTCCGGACGGCCGCGGGTGAAGTGTCGCCGAAACCTTACTTGAAGAATGTGGCTGATGTGAAGAAGGAGCTGCAAACGGCTTACGAGTTGGCTGGGGAAGCGGCCGCCAAACAGCATCGGGATAATTAGAAGTGGTATGACCAAAAGTGAAATTCTCCCTGCTCCTGCCGGGAGACCTAGTCCTCGTAACGAATTTCGGATTGGCTGGGAAGCCCAAACCGGCTGATCGCTGGTCATTCACGCCCTCTGTGGTGGAGAGTCAGTTTCCCAACTTACCGGTCTTCCGAGTGCGGCACCAGGATGGGCAAGGACCCGTCAAGATTCTCCACCGGAATTATCTGTTGCCTCTGGGGCAAGATGTACAAGTACAGCGGGAGCCCAAGGTGCCAGCTGAACCTCGTACCAGGACTTTGCGACCACGCAAGGCGGAGGAAGAGCCCACACCGGGAGAGGCGCACCCGGGCCCAGCCTCTGCGAGGGATACTGACTCGGAAGATGATGACTCGGATGTTTGGTACATGCTGCCGTTTGCTGATGCCTCGTGGTGGAGCAGGAGACTCCTGGTAGACGGGGATGGGCTGTCGGGAGTACCAAATGGCGTTGGCGGGGAGGATGTGCGGCCCGAGAACGAGATGGTGTGTTCCGAGGTGCAGAGGTGTTTGGATGACCGCTCGGAGGAGTGTTCGCCTCATAGTTTCCATGAGTCTTTTGTAGGGTCCGAGGTGGAGGAGTTAGAAGAGAGAATGCTCCGGTCTCAGAGAAGTAGGCGCCCCCCCCCCCATCAGATTGGTTGGCCTATGTAGCCCCCGGGGAAAAGGGTGTGTTATCCACTGTTTGGGGGAGTTATGTCACTGCGTTCTACACTTGGCTGGGGCTTTATATTTTGCAGGAAGTGTTGGCAAATTATCTGAGCGTCATGAGGGCATGACTAAATTTGGTGTGGAGGGTGTAGGACTCTCAGTACGAGTAACAGTGGTGTCAACTGTTCAGACTAACAAAATGGCTTCTCTGTAGTGTTATAATAAAATGGTTTCTCTGTAATGTTATTTATTGCTGTAATGGGTTTCTGTGTCTGGTGTGTATGAGTTATGACTACCGATAAGGGGGAAACTAACCAATGGAGTATTGTTATGCTATATTGTATGTCTAAGCTGATTGGAGTTCGCGGTCTCTTTCGGGAGGAGAGCGAGGTGGACGGAAATCTAGGAATAATCAATAAATATTGAGAACAAGAAATGAACTCGCCTTTGAATGTAATGGCACTTACATACTGGGTCAGAACAGACACCTCAAATGAAAACACCGAGAATCTAAAGGGGCTGACATTCTCCAGTTCCAATCCCCGGATGAGGACGGGCTCACGGACCTCCCGTTGTCTCCTCCTGAAGTCAATAAACTGCTCCTTGATCTTTCTGACATTGAGTGAGCAGGTGTTTTAGTGCCACCAACCAGACAGAATTTAAGTCTCCCTCCGAGAAGCTGATTCATCACCACCGCTGATCAGGTCTAAGAAAGTGAATAGTAGCCAAAGTGTGATCTGTTTTTAATGACGATCCGTGTCCATGCATACCAGACAGTTAAGAACTGACGGGGAGGTGCAGCAACTTCCTCAGTTGTGGAGGACGAAAACAGCAAATACTTCATGACGAAACAAAATAATCTAACAACATGGAAAACTAAAGCAAAGTTCCCGAGTGAATTGGAAAAGGCTAAAAACAGTTTCAATTTAAAGTGATTAAATAACAAGAGATAATGTTTTGTAGGCAAAGTTACTCGGCTTAAGGCAATCTTTTATGCAGGAATTACTAGTGCTGTGAAGTGCAGAGACGAGTCTGCCAAATTAGTTATCCCTACTGTTATCAAAGTTAACTTTAAAATAAAACATCAATTTGACGACGACTGTCAAAGCAGCGTGGAATAATAAATTGGATCACATTGTGTTGCATTTTCGGGGTATAATTTTGCCAGCAGGGATGATTTTCTTATTAAAACCCATTCCCTATAAGTCACGTCGTTGAGAGCCAAAGTTATAAATGTGTCAATTGACTCACTGGTGAAATAATCATATTTATTCCATTTATTTATAGTGTTTAGTCTTCCAATGTGTGAATTCTATCAGTCTAGATATGTGGGTTTACGGAATGCTGACAAATATAATAACTTCTCTGGAATATTTCCAACTTCAAACAGGATCCAGTGATGGTATATCTGTTATTTACATAGCAAGCCATTCAATGTCAACACATATGTCATCCCATTTTTCAACTCCTCTCTGAACTTTCTCTGCGTCAGCCCATAGATGCAAGTATTGGTGCAGGTACTCAGACACATCAGCATAGCAGCACATTCTTGAAAGATGTAAGGCGGTGTATTCAAATGTTTGTCTGTGAAGGAATAATTCACCGCTTGCCAGTTCATAGAGTGTATGATGTAGGACACCCACAGTAAAATGAAATTACCTGACAGAGCGAACAACAAAATAATCGACTTTCTCCGACTCTCTACCTCAGGATCTTTTTGATTTTCATTGTTGCTCCGGAGTCCCTTACGAACTCTATTTGCCGCTATAATGTGCCTCGCTGTTAAAGCGTTGAATAGAAGGATTAAACAAATAGGTAATAACTATGTTTTGATGCTTTCAAACAACTCGTAGGTCTTCCACACTGATGAAGTGAAGTATTCAGGTATGGGGACGCAACGCCAAGGTACATTGTTAATTATTACATGAGGCTCTATGACAAAGTATAACGGGATACATATCACAAAACCCACAACTCCCACTGTCACTGTAACTACGGTCGCCACTCTACCTGTACAGTATCGTTTTCTAAGATTTTGACAGCAAATCGCAATGTAGCGATCGAACGTGAAAACAACTGTTAGCCAGACAGAGCAGTCCAGGCTTGCAGCTTTAAGCACAAGCATCAGAGCGCAAACCGGAGTAAAGTGCAAGAAGTTGGCGAACGAGTACAGATTATTAATATTCTGCCCAACAACTGTAATGTCAACCACAATGAGATCGGCCGCAGCCATTCCCACCAGGTAGCGAGTGATACATTTGGAGAGTCCACATTTTCCGCGGGACAGGATCACAATCGCCATTAAATTCACTGCAATATAAAGAGAAAGCTGTGATGAACTTTAGAGACGTTCAAACGAATCTTTTCCACCACATTTACAAATGAGAAAGATGCTGATTGCACTGCACACACGCTAATACCCGTATCGTCACCTGCTTCACCGGCGTACCTGTGCTTAAGAAGTGAGGATGTGAATAACTGACTTAACGAATGCTTCCAAACGTGGAGATGTAATGAATGGAAAGGAATACACCATGGTGGATTGGCCTGCCGAAAATATTGCAGACGTCTGAATAGATAATAGAGAAAATAGTTGCAAAAAAACTCAACTTTTTCTGCGAAAGATGGGACAACAAATGGTTAAGGTTTCAAGTTAATAAATCATTCAGCAAAATTAGAAATGAAGTGAAACGTGCTGTTTTTGTGTTGCAGTGGGATTGGGATGAGGGAGAGAATAGAAATTGACCGTGTTCCCCACCGTGACTCCTACGGTTGTTAAGGTTCCAACCTGCACAAAAGGGCTCTGCTTACAGCTCTGGACGACTACAGCCCTTAAATGCTACCTTCTTTCACCTGGTCATATGGGTCTTGAACCAGCCCCTTCCCTAACCGGACTCTCGCCAATTACCCACATCGCCTCAATAGCACCCAGCTGTTTCTGTCCTCGCTCATTACCCGGTCCATTTAAACCCTGCCTCGACTCACACTCTCTGCATGTTCGTCCCAGTCCTGAACTGAGTCGTTCCAGCCTGCGATAGTGAATTCTCGCCGGACAGCCTTTCTCGAGTAAGACCTCCGCCTGTCATTCCGACTTCGTGCCTGCCTCCTGGTGTTGAAAAACTGTTGCCCCTGGGGCTGCTAGTGCAATCCCGGTAAAAGAACATTCGTTGATCTGCACTTGAGTCCTACCGCAACCGGCCCCTCCTGACAATGGTGCAGTAACAGTAAGCAGTTGTGTCTGGTGTATACAATGAACTGTCAATTTGATCCTCAGAGAAAGTTGCATTGATCGCAATGGGTTAAGATACTGTGAACACAAAATTAACAAAAAAAGAGAGAGACTGCCAGAGCTTCAGGCCGCAGAGCTGCCAACTCACCTGCTATTCATTTTGTGCTGATAGATAAACAAACAAAGGGTGAGTTCAGTTTTAGAGGTGAACGGGCGGCAGTCGGACGGAGAGGCGCGGTACAGGTGGGAGTGCAGGATACCCGAAATTAGAGATTTGATATTCATTCTTAAAGGGTGATGTGTTTCTGGTGTGGAAGAGATGCTGTCGTTCAAGTTTTTGCTCAGCTTCGTTCAGAAGGGTCATGGCACCTCAGACAGAGATTATCAGAAATGGAATGGGACCGAATATAACACCAGAAAGGTTATTACTATCCAGCTTCTTCTCGAAATGCTCATCCAATGATCTCTGGTTACTAATCTGCAGCGAATTGTCTCATTCTCTAACTGATCGCAATGACCCGTCATCTATCGGTGACACCCACTCAGTCATCCCCTCCCGTCTGACAGCGGCAGATGGTGCAGCTCTGTATTTGACAGTCTTTATATTCATCAAACAGAGCTCTGGCTCTCTAGCTACAATGTGCTTGATGTTATTAAATTAAATCAGAGTTATACTCTCTCTCGACACTCGGATATAAAATAAACTTGCATCTCTGGGAAGCAAGTTTCTCGACTGACCAGTGCCGATGAAGAGATTACGATCCCAAACGTTATTTCTTCTTTTCTTTTCACAGAAGCTGTGTACTCTGCTTTCTCCTCCTAAATCGTTTGCATCTTCCATTGTTCTCCCTCCTCATTGTGTTTGCATTCGCACTGTTCTGATTGTCCTTTTAAAGCCATGGAGTATCTCTGATCACTTTGATCACCCAAAATGAGAAACAAGGTTGATTGGTCGCATGTTCCTGCTTGTGGAAGTCTTCCGCTTCGTACAAATCCAAACAACCTTTTTACTGCGGCTTTTCAATGAAGCGGAACGATCCTGGTTTGTGCCCAGCGCAGTCCACATCTCAGTTGTTTCATCATGAACAGAGCGGAGACCCGGAATGTATCTGACGAATGGACACATCGACCTTCTAACCGCATTGACTTAGTTCGTAAGAAAAGTGTCAATGTTAGAGAAATTCAGATCGCTCTTACGTAGTTGCCTGTCAAGGATGAAATAAGGAATAATTTGTTGTGCTGTGAATGATATATCCCGTCTTCAGCAATTCACTGCAAATCAGTTTGGAAGAGTCGCTGCGGCTCTGAATGAAGGATTTGTCCCTATTGGAACAATTGCTTCGATGTAAATGTGGGCTCGGGCAGAGGAAACGCATCCAAAAAATTACACAATTTTCAAGTCGTGTCAGGAATCGACAAAAAAAATAGCATTGCCACCAACTAAAATGGTGAAATTGGTGACTAGACTGCAGCCGTGTCAGTTTGCTGTAAGGGTCACAAGCAACAGGAAGACAAAAGCACTCAAATAACAATCGATGTAGTGACCTACCTGGAATGCCGGCCGCTGCAAGGATCGGATAATAGATGCGAGCTGCCTCGTAAATAGTGGCATATGCCATCTTCTGTAGGAGGCTGCGAACGGTTGGTCAAAGTTGTTCCAAATGGCCTGCGTACTGTCAAAGTATTTATGCAGCTTTTATATAGTAGAACGGAGATCCACTGGGACAATCCGGGGAGCCACTCATTACTCCAATCAGACACAATTAACTTTGTTTTTGTTAGTTTGCCATTGTAAAATACATTTTATTGCTCAAAAAGGATGGGCATTTCTTTGTGAAACTTGTTCAATGTCCGGGTTGCAAGGTTTGTCGGAGAGGCGAGTTTCTGGTACTTGAATAAAGCTTTTCTGTTCATCAATGCTACTTGGAATTCGCCCCATGTGAAATATAATCATTATAGCAGAGCAGAACGTGGACTTGCAAAAATGAGAGAAAGGCTTTGAATTAGAATCTAATCGCTTCACGCGACGGACTCGCTTCACGGGCTATTTCAGTCCTGAATGTCATTACCGCGGATGTTGTGAAACGTGGAAACGTTAATACACAAAACACAATAATAACCGTTCAGAAACTTGACAATTACCAGATGCTTTACAGACAATTACTGCAACAGAACAACATAAAAGATGTAGATTTGTACGAAAACGATCACAGTGTACAAAAAGATCAGATAACAGGTGATTGAACGGGGGCCGGGACAAGGCCAACGAATTGATTACTTTTTAACAGGTTTGATGAGGAGGCTTCAGTTCACCCTGTACAATCTATCCAGATCCCCAGCTCATGCCTCGCCCTCCGTCTCTCTCCAAGGACACCGTACAACCAATGTCCGCAGACACATGGACGGTCACAGCTAAACTGGTAGAGAGAGAACAGCAGGCTTCACTCAACCAAGGGGAATGGCATGGATGGCATCAGCCCAAGGACTCGCGATGTGTGCGCTGCGCAGCTGGGTGCCGTCGTTCAATACATCTTTGATCGGAGCCTCAGTCTGGAGAGGTTGCTTGTGCTGTGGAAAACACTTTACCTCGTTGCAGAATTCAGAAAGACATGTACCACCAGGCCCAGGGATTGCAAACCAGTGGCGCCGATTTCACATGTTATGAAATCATTAGAAAGGCTGTGGCTGACACACCTACAGATCATTACAAATCCACAATGCACCGCTTGCACTTTGCCTCCTAAACACATATTAGACTCGAGTACGCTATTATTTTTCTGCTTCAACGGGGTTAAACCCATCTGGACGAGCTAGGCAGCACGATGAGAATTGTGTTCTTTGATTTCTCTAGGTTTTTACCACGACACGGCCTGCTTTTTTCGGGAGTAAGCTCACGGGGATGCAGGTGGATGCTTCACTGTTTTCCTGGATCACTGACTACCTGTCCAGATGGTTACAGTGTGTGAGACTCCAGAGCTGTGTAACAGTTACTGTGTTGCAGCACAGGGGCAATGCCCAGTCCACCTTCCGGTTTACCGTTTAACTCGGACTTCCAGATATCAGTTGAAGTCCTGTTACCTGCAGATTCAGCCGTTGTGGGCTGTATCAGATCGGACCCGGTAGCTGAATAAACACGAGAGTCGGACAACTTTGCATAAAGGGCTGAATAACATGCTGCTCAATATCACGTAAAAAAAAGTTGGTGTTGGACACCCTGCATTCCCATCCCCATCAAGGGGCAGATGTGGAAATCGTTCGGGACTTCTGGTGCCAGGGGGATCACCTCGACAATGAACGGGACTAGGGCAGAAGGGACAAGGGCAGAGCCGGCTGTACTTCCTGTGGGGGCTCCAGTCATTCAACGTCCGCAGTACTGTGCTGCAGATGCTCTGAGACTCAGTACTGGCCAGCATCCTATTCTAGTCTTCTGGGGCGACAGGGTGAGAGCGGCTGACGCCAAGGAGATCAATAAACTCGTAAGGAAGATTGTTTCTGTTAAGAGGATGTAACTGGATTCCCTGGTGGTTGTGTCTGATCTGTGGGTTCTGTAGAAGCTACGGAGCAATATGAACAATTGCTCCCACCCCTCCCTGACATACTGGACAGACAGAGGATCACCTTTGGTACCAGACTGTTTCCACCGAGCTGCACCACTATGTGGCTATTCCAATCTACAATTCCTCCCCCTTAACTATATACGTTTATGGTTACATTGCACATCGGTAGTTTGCACAGTTACTTTTTAATGAGTATTTTTTTAAATTTATATATCTCTGACTAAGTACCCCTGCAACAAAGATTTATTTCGGGATAAATAAAGTTTTATGTTATGTTGTCTTATTTATTCTTACTCTCATATTCTCGTGTATTCTAACTAACCGCTGAATTGAAATGTATTCGCGTCACCGCTGTTATCCTGACATCATGTATGAGATAACACGGAACACTCTATCGAAGAGATGGTCGTGTACATTTCAACCATCAGCCGATGCTTGAAAACTTTGGAGAAAAATATGTATAGACTGTTTTACATATTCTACTGGAATAGACAGAAGAAAATTACCCTTTGTGCCAATTTTTGCTCCACTTTTATTTCTCTCCATTAGTAAAGCAACCTGTATCAGAAAGGCAACGCTCTTTTGACAGTTGCTGCTCTAATTTGCAACAATTTTTTTTGGTTTAGTACGACGGAGGATGTTCGGTGAAAATGTGTAGTTAAACAATTTTATGAAATAGCGAGGATCATTAGAAGTGATCTCCACCCAAACAATTATGACAAACCACCACTGAAAAGAGTCTCACCAAGCTATGACTTCCAGCATTTTTGGGCAGCTGTGACCTGTATAAAAAGGATGGGTTGCACTTGAATCCCAGGGGGATCAGCATTCTGGTGGGGAGTTTTGCTAAGTTTGCAGGGGAGAGTTTAAACTTGAAATATTAGGGGGTGGGAACCGAAATGAAGAGACTAGGGAAGAGACGGTTGGCCCACAAATATAGAAAGCTTGGAGACAGTGTGGGAGGGTGGATAGGCAGGTAATAGAGAAGGGACGCGCTAAGACCGACGGTTTGAAATGTGTCTATTTTAACGCAAGGAATATTGTGAACAAAGCGGATGAGCTTATAGCGTGGAACAGTAATTGTAGCTATGATGTGGTGGCCATTACCGAAACTTGGCTGGCTCAGGTACAGGAATGGTTACTTCAAATGCCGGGTTTTAGATGTTTCAGAAATAAACTGTAAGGCAGGGAAAAGAGGTGGGGACGTGGCACTGTTGATCAGAAATAAGGTCCCGGCTGCTGAATTGGTGGACGTTATTGACGAATTGTCTACGGAATCTCTGTGTGTGGAGGTTAGGAACAGGAAGGGGTCAATAACTTTACTGGGTGTTTTGATAGGCTGCCTAATAGTAACAGGGATACCGAGGAGCAGATAGGGTAACAGATCCTGGAAGGGTGTAATAATAACAGAGTTGTTGTGCTGGGAGATTTTAATTTCCCAAATGTCGATTGGCATCTCCGAGAGCAAGAGATTTAGATGGGGTAGATTTTGTTAGGTGTGTTCAGAAAGGTTCCTTGACAAAATATGTAGATAGGGCTGCAAGAGGAGAGACTGTACTGGATTCGGAATTGGGAAATGAATATGGTCAGGTGCATTATCTCTTAGTGGGAGAGCATTTAGGTGATAATGATCATTATTCTATCTCCTTTAAGATAGCATTGGAGAGAAATAGCAACAGGTAAATTAGAATAGCGTTTAATTGGAGTAAGAGGGATTATGAGGCTATCAGGCAACAACCTGGAAACTTAAATTACGTACAGGTGTTGTCAGGGAAAGGTACTGAAGAAATGTGGCCAATGCTCAGAGGATATTTTTGTGGAGTTCTGCATAGGCATGTTCCAATGAGACAGGGAAGTTATGATAGAGTCCATGAACCGAAGGTGTACATATGCTGTAGTAAATGTAGTCAAGAAGAAAAGAAAACTATAAAAAAAAGGTTCAGAGATCTCGGTAAAATTAGAGAACTAGACTGATATGAAGGAGCTTAAGAAGGAAATAAGGAGAGCCAAAAGGGACAATGAGAGCCTTGGTGGGCAGGTTTAAGGGAAGCCCCAAGGCATTCTACAAATATGTGAAGAGCAAGAGGATAAGTTGTAAAGAACAGGACCTAACAAGGACCTAGGTAAAGTATGTATGGAACCTGAAGAAATAGTGGAGATACTTAATGCATACTTTACTTCAGTAATCATTATGGGAAAGGATCTTGGTGATTGTAATGATGACTTGCATCGGACTGAAAAGCTTAAGCATTTTGATGTTAAAAAAGAGGTTGTCTAGAGCTTCTGGATAGCATCAAGTTGGGTCAGTCGCCGGGACCGGATGGGATGTAACCCAGGCTGCTGTGGGAGGCGAGGAATAAGATTTCTGAGCCTCTGGCGATGACGTTTGCATTATCAAAGGGGACAGGTGAGGTTCAGTAGGATATTGTTCCCTTATTCAATAAAGGGAATAGAGATAGCCCAGAAAATTATAGACCAGTGAGTCTTACTTCAGTGGTTGGTGATTTGATGGAGAAGATCCAGTGAGGCATGATTTATGAACGTTTGGAGAGGTATAATATGATTAGGAATAATCAGCATGGATTTGTAAAGGGCTGATCGTACCTTACGAGCCTGATTGAATTTTTTGAGGACGTGACTAAATTCATTGATTAAGGAAGATCAGTAGATGCAGTGTATCTGGATTTCAGCGAGGCACTTGATAAAGTGCCCCATGCAAGGTTTACTGAGAAAGTAAGGAGGCATGGGATCCAAGGTGACATTGCTTTTGTGGATCCAGAACTGGCTTGTCCACAGAAGGCAAAGAGTAGTTGTAGACGGGTCATATTCTGTATGGTCCGGTGACCAGTGGTGTGCCTCAGGGATGTGCTCTGGGACCTTATTCTTGGTTAGTAAGTTTGCTGATGACACAAAGGTTGGGGTTGTTGTGGATAGTGTAGAGAGCTGTCAGTGATTGCAGGGGACATTTATGGGATACAAAACTGGGCTGAGAACTGGCAGATGGAGTTCAACTCAGATAAGTGTGGACTGGTTCATTTTGGTAGGTCAAATATAATGGTAGAATATAGTATTAGGGATAAGACTCATGGCAGTGTGGAGGTTCGAGGGATATTAGTGTCCTATAGGACGCACAAATCAGATGCGCAGGTTGAATCTGTGGATAAGAAGGCATACGATGTATTAGCCTTCGTTAATCGTGGACTTGAATTATGGAGCTGAGAGGTAATGTTGCAGCTATATAGGACCCTGATCAGACACCGCTTGGGGTACGTTACTCAGTTCTGGTCGCCTCACTACGGGAAGGATATGGAGACCGTCGAAAGGGTGCGGAGGAAATTTACAAGGATGTTTCGTGGGTTGCGGAGCATGCCTTATGAAAACAGGTTGAGCGAACTGGGCATTTTCTCCTTGAGCGACGGAGCATGAGAGGTAACCTGAGAGAGGTGTATAAGATGATGACAGGCATTGATCGTGTGGATTGTCAGAGGGTTTTTCCCAGGGCTGAAATGGCTGTCACCAGAGGGCAGAGGTTTTAGGTGCAGAGGGGATGCATTAGGTTTTTACGCAGAGAGTGGTGAGTGGAAGAATGGGCTGCCGGCAAGGGCGGTGGAGGCTTATGCGATAGGGTCTTTTAAGGGACTTTTGAATATTTACATAGAACTTAGAAAAATAGAGGGCTATGAGTACCCTGTTAATTTCTAAGGCACGGACATGTTCGGCACAACTTTCTGGGCCGAAGGGCCTGTATTGTGCTGTAGGTTTTCTATGTTTCTGTTATTCCTCTTTCATCTCTTGAATAATCGAAAAGCATTGGTTATTTGCCAGGCCTCCGGTAGCACATCTGAGTGCGAGAAGTTGTTCCATACTCTGCCTTAACGATTAATTCGTTTCTCCGGTTGAATCTTAACTTCTTACGAAGGTCAATCTGCTGAAAGTGAGATCGATCCGACTGGACTACCCTCTCATTATCTCAGCCATTAATATACATTATATATGTATGTATGTGTGTCTGCATTTATTAACTAATTCATTTACTTGTTATTTATCTATTGAGAGCACGGTTTACGCCTTTTCGGGTCTTTGAGCCGCGGCGTCCACCAATTGCGCGACGTAACCATATTGCAATGTCAGTGCATTTGAGAGTAACGAATTAACCAACCGACCGCTACGATTTTGGCCTGTGGAGAAAAAGGGGGCACCCTGATAAAATCCATGTGATCACAGGGAGAACGCACAAATACTCCTTAAACCATCTATTTTTTATTGTATTATTTTTTCTGAGGCTGCTGTTTGCAGTAAATGTATCCTTGGCCTGCCCCCGCTTTAGTGGGTTATTGAAAAATATATAGCTGGTCTTTTGTTGACATGAATTATGATCCTGAATGATTCGTGTTCACGTTAGATAGAACGGTCTGCCATGTAGATCCTACAGACTCTGCAGTCTCCATGCATTGAGGCTGCAGAGTCTCAAAATGGGATTTCAAACAGGTGAGTTTAGATATAATGTAATCTCAATCTACACGACTAGCCTGTCTTCCCGAGAAGTACAGACTGTGCGGGAGAGTCAAACTCAAACTCTGTAATTCAACATAATTCACCTTGCATAGCACGTACTGACAGCTTATTACGCCGTAGACCTTCTCGTTGCCTGCTGATGTTCGATTTACTGGTCACAAAAAAGAGTTAAGTGATATTTTCAAAAAACGCTGAATACACTGTATTTCTATCCCTACTTAAAAATCAGCTGAAAGCATTAACACCCCATGAACATACAAAGCTTCACAATTATACCATATTCGAGGACATGAAATGCGTCAGCAGAAGCGAACTGCAATGACCATGCTTTTCACATGCCTGGAATGGATCCCTCATATTTCGCTACTCCTGAGCACTGGAGCACCGACATGTTCGCAGGAACATTATAGGAACTGTGGTATGTGGTGGGGGAGTGCTGTGCTAGGTGGGGCGGGGGTTGGGTGGGGGGCAGGTGGTTTTTACTACACCGAAAACCGCTTCTAAAGTGCCGGTAATCGACTGGCCCGTTTCAAAAACGCAGTGCTTTTTTCATCGGTTGCCTTGTGTGCCACGGTATCGGTGTCCGGTTTTTGGTACTTCAAGGGTTTGTGAACTGCACATGCAGAAGGCTGGGCCTCTTTTTCTTTTGCCTCTAGGGTCTTCAAGCTGAGTTCGCGAGCAGTGCTGAAGAACCATTGGGACAGTGTGTCCACACGCACTCTTAGCTAAGCATCTGCCTGTCGACTGTTTAGGTTTCAGCCTGTGTACCTCGGGGAATTCGATAGTTGGTGGAATATTTCACTGTTTGTACAAACATGATTAACATGCTTGCTCGTAATCAATGTCTTCTGTCTCACTTACCAAACCCCTGAGCTTGTTTCCACATTACACACCCTTAATTCTATAACGATTATATCCAGAAAATCTAAAAACATAAGCACACAATCCTTGCCAACACACATGAAACAGACAAATTTTGATTGAGCGGCGGCTATAATTTCTTAATCTATTGGGTTTTTACTTCCGTACCATCTGTCTACTGTTTGTTTACTTTTTGTAAAACTGACACAATCTTGCTGAGATTCTCACAGCTGCGTGATCTCTGTCTTCAATTATGATCATGAATTAATAGTCTGCAGTGAGAATCGCAGTGAAAAGTCTGCCACCTACTGTACCGAATCGTGGAATCCATCACTCTCACCAAAACAGATTACTCTGGAAACAGCCTTCTTCGTTAATAATAGGAAGGAATTGTCTCAATCATAAATGATTGGGGATTACATTTTATTTACTGAACCTCCCATTTAGTGTAAACACATACTTAATCCCATTCTTCAGGTCCTCCCTGAATTTCCTCTGTGTTGGGCCCTAGATACACGTGTTGGTGCAGGTACTGAGGAACTCCAACATATACTCAAGCTGCTGTAGGATGTAGGCCGGTGAGCTGTAATATCTGTCTGTGTAGGAATAATTTACAGCCTGCCATTTCAATGTGTGTACGGCATTGGGTGTCCACAGTAAAATGAAATTGGCTGACAGAGCGAACAACAAAATCTTTGACTTCCTCCTGTTCTCCGCCTCTGCATCCTTCTTATTTATATTACTTTTGAGGAGTTCCCGGCGAACTCGACTAGCAGATAATATGCTTCGAACAGTTAATGTATTAAGCAGCAGAATTAAGCAGATGGATAGGACCGGAGTCACAATACGGTCAAGTACCTGGTAGGCTCTCCAGAAAGGTGACGTAAAATATTCAGCAGCGGCGACGCATCGCCATTGGTCCACAGCAAAGTAGAATGGATAGCTCTCGCGCAGCTTCCTGCACTCACCGCCGGCACCAGCACAGTCGCTGTTCTTTAGGTGCAATATCGCTGCCACAGGCTTTGCCAGCAGATGGCGACATAGCGATCGATTGTGAAAACAGTCCATAATTGCGAGCCGTAGAAGAAGATTCAGTGAACAGATCGGAGTTGTGAACAGGAAATTAACTAACCAACAGATAATATAAATTTGAAGCATTATGACAGCGATGTTATCGGCGATGAAATCTGCTGCCGTCATGGCCACAAGGTAGCGAGTGGTGCATTTAGAGAGACCACAGTTTCTGTGGAACAGGATCACCATCGCCCATAAATTGACTGAAATAAGTGATAAAAATCTGGGATAAGTTTCCAACGAACGCAGATTGGTCAGCGTGAATTGACACGAATAATATAAATAATCGTCCGGTTTGGCGGCATGTCTGGAGATGACTGCATTTCTTTTTTTTCCGAATCGCCCTGCATTCAGCGCAGATTCAAACGTTTAATGCATATGATGAATCGCAAGTAACGTAAATTGCAATGGGAGTGTTTTTGTTATATATATTTCAGGTTATCGGAGCCTGTTATGCTGCTTTAAATGGACTGACCTCAGTTGATTCTCATTTTCAATAAATTCATTTAACTATTGTTTCTAGAAAACATCATAGAGGTGTAACATTAGTTGAGAGATATCGGAAGGAAGTTGAGGAAACCGACATGTCAGCCGACCATCATGGAAATTCGTGGAAAGCGAATCACATACCATTGTTAAAGCGAGATGTTGCTCTTTAATCACTATATCTTGGAGCATGACAATAGTGAAATGGGGCATCGCGCACACAGTGAGAAGCAGAAAGCGCATAAAAAAGAAAAGAAGATCAGAGAAACATTTATGGGATGGATATGTCCATGATATTTCCATCAGTTAGAAATTATAAGTAATACCCAATCAGAAAGGTCGTTAAACTCAACAATCATTCAGTTGATAAAAATGGAAAATGGAAACAAAGCACAAAGAACGTGTGACAAAGGTAATGAGACAATTTTTATGCGATTGGCGCGGAAGCATTAATCTCACCTTGGGATGCACAGTCAGTGGTGGCAGACACTAATAAGAGCACAAATTTCTCAGCTCTTTACTTCATCCCACCCGCTCCCGGTTTCGCCTATCATCTTCAGTTCCTCTCTTCAACCCTACATCCTCCACTGCACCTTATCTTTTTGTTCTCAGTCCTGCCGAAGGACCTCGGCATTTTGTGTATGTTGCTTTAATTACTGGAATCTGCAGGATGTTTTTCTATTTTTTTTATTCTGAAGCAGACAACGTTTGTTAGATTAACAAAGAGAGACATGGATGCAGCATTTCAGCTGAAGGACAATCTCCCATGCTTAACCCACAATTGGAAATATACCTAATCTCTGTCGTTACATCAGAATAAAATTCAATAATCCATATTTCCTCTGTGAAGTTCATAATTTCTTATACATATCAGTGATAACTGACAGGTAATGTTAATTTTTGTTTGAAATTTGCATAAACAATTGATGTAAAGTAAAGAAGTCAAACGAAAATGGTGCATGAATGATTACATCTGAGAGAGTTTTACGGTACCACCAAACGAAAATATAACCCAAAAACCTGATCTCCCACTGTAGGTAATTCTCAGAAGAAACAGAGACGATTAAATACATTGCCGCTTCCTCCAACTGTAAACATGAATGGCAATGCCTGTTTCCTCGGGCCAACATTATATCCCAATACATGATGGCGGTTCTAATGATTGGATGACCCTCACAAATTCTTCAACAAATACTGAAAACAAACCATGTGTAGTAGCTGGTTTGAAATATACAGTCTTTATATAGGGTTTTTTTTTAATGAAATCTTCATGTTCGGCTTGTTGCTGCCAATCGACACACCCCAGCACTGCACAATTAAGCAGAAGTATATATTTTTGAGTGTTCAATTGAAATGATAAGCTTTCGATGTTCCTTCCCCTGACATCAAATCTCCATGAGATTAATATGTTTATACTCATACAACATTCCATAAGTACCATTCCCAGAGTTCCGTTTCTAAACCAACAATGTACATCCATCAGCATTTAGTTCCGTTGCTAGCATTTCCTATTAAAACAATATGAGGCTCCTGAGTGTTAAAGACCTGGTGAAATTCATAAATAATATTAAAAAATCAAGGTTAATAAACTTTAGGTAAGGTCCAACCATCAGGAGCTCCTTAACTCCAGCATCGTCCATTTCGTGTGAACAGATTTTTCACTCCATTTCTGAGCTCCTCTCTAAATTTCCTCTGTGTAAGTGTGTAGATGCACGTATTGGTGCAGGTACAAAGGAACTGCATCAGGAATCCAACTTGCTGCAAGATATATATTGGGGTATTCAAGTATTTGTCTTTGTATGAATAATTCTGCACTTGCCAGTTCATGGAGTGCACGACATAGGGAAACCACAGTAATATGAAATTGGCTGACAGGGCAAACAACAGAATCATGGACTTTCTTCGGTTCTTCAATTCTGGATCATTCTGATCCGCACTGTTGTTCCGGAGACCTCGACGGACTCTATTTGCCAAAACAATGTGTCTGACTGTTAAAACGTTAAACAATAGAATTAAACAAATTGGTAATAACGGTGTGAAGATACTGTCAAATTGCTCATAGCCTTTCCAAGCTGGTGACGTTAAATAATCTAACGTGAAGACGCAGCGCCATGGAATGTTGTTTATTATGACCTCCGGCTCCACTATAAAGTAAAACGGGATGCACCTTGCACAGCACACTGCAACAACAGTCGCTATAACAACAGTTGCAGTTCTCTCCCTGCAATATCTTTCACGTAGCTTTTGACAACATATTGCAACAAAACGATCGAAGGTGAAACCGACTGTCAGCCAAACGGAACAGTCCATGGTGGCAAGACTGAGTAGAAGTATCAGAGCGCAGATCGGCGTAATGAACAGGAAATCAGCGTAGCTATAAATTATATTAGACTGTTCCATGATAGCTGTAACGATAACTACCAGGAGATCCGCGGTTGCCATTCCTACCAAGTAACGTGTGATGCATTTCGAGAGTCCACAGTTTCCTCGAGAAAGGATCACAATCGCCATTATATTTACTGTAAGTAAAAGAAGAAAAGGTCATCTGTGTGTGGAAGGTGCTCATTATTTGTTCCGTATTACTCAGTAAATTAATTAATGTTTGGAGTTCCGCAGGTCCTACGCTGCGCTACGTCAGCTTGGAATCAAAGAGTGGAAACTCAGTCCGCCTGAGCCCCACATCTGCACAGCGGTACAGTGGATTGTCTCCAGTTTGCAAAGCTTACGATATGGCTGAATCCCGAGCAATCTGTAAACACCAACCAGGCCTGGCAGAACATGTGTTAGGCATAACAGCGACAGTTGAACAGTTGAGTGGGCGCAGAGAGAACACAAAGCTAGTAACTCACCAAGTATACCAACAGCCGCAAGTACGGGATAGTAAACGCTCACTACGTAGTAAATAGCCGGATATCCCATTTTCAACGTTAAGTAGCGACGAGTCAATCGACCAAAAATCTGTGTGTACTGTTGAGACGTTCAATGAATTTATATGCAGCAAAGTGACAGTTCGCTGAGCTAATTAGTGTCACAATGTTGTCAACATCATCAGCTACAGATCAGTGAACAAATATACCGGTCTATGTCACAATGCAATGTTTGTCGATCCTCGGAGATATTACACGCATTGATTGCAATATTATTCGTTCAACACTTCAAAGGAGCTACTGCAAAATGCATTACTCTGTTAAGATTTTCGTTTCTTATTCTAAATATTGTACCCAAAATTTGAACACCATACGCAGAATAGGAAGAGAATCGACAATGTTTATACGCACAGACGTGTAATGACAAAGCCATTTTACTCCTTACTTCCGGATCTCCGATCACATTTCCACAGTCTGCTGATGATCTGAGCGGATTAATCTCTTAGAAATGCCAGTGGAGATGAAGGAGAAAACGACTCCAACCCCCACTGACACGTAAGGAAGCAAAGCTTCATCTACCCAGTATCTTGTTGTCATGGAAACACGAATTAGAGAACATTATAGTCCACGAATGCTGGGTCGTATAAGAAGTCCTTCGTGGTGTTCGGACATAGCAGTTGGTTATTCTCTTGATCTCCAAACCTGGCACATCTAATGATTAAGTACCATCCGTTCTACTTACCGAGGAGTTGTGGGTTTCTAAAAGCAGGTCAGTACTCGACCTCAAGGGTTAGAACTTGTAGACAGACTAAGGGATGGCTTTTTAGAACAGTTTGTTGTTAAGCCGAATAGGCTGTGCTGAATCAGGTGTGTGATTCAGGTGTTGTGATAATCCGGAGATGATAAGAGACCTTAAGGTAAAGGAACCCTCGGAAAATAGTAATCACATTATAATCAAGTTCACATTGAAATCTAAGAGGGAAAATAACATCCAATGTATCGGTATTTTTGTGGAATAAAAGAAGTTACAATGGCATTGGAGGGGAACTGGCCAAAAGTTGACTGGAAAGGGACTTTTGCAGGAAGGACGACAGAGTAGCTATGGCTGCAGTTGCTACGGAAAATTAGGGAAGTGCAAGACAGGTAAATTCAAAAGCAGAAGAAATATTGAAAGAGAAGAAGGAAAGAAGGACACGACTGTGGCTGACAAGTGAAGTCAAAGCCTAAGTAAAAGCAAAAGAGAGGGGATACAAGGAACCACAGGTAGTTTGAAGATAGAGGATTAGGGAGCTTTTTAAAAACTTACAGAATTAAATTAAGAAGGTCATTTGGAAGGAAAATATGTATTACGAGCGGAAGCTGGCGACTAGATAGATAGGTAGATACTTTATTCATCACCAAGGGGAAATTCAACATTTTTCCAGTCCCATACACTTATTGTAGCAAAACTAATTACATACAGTATTTAACTCAGTATAAATATGATATGCATATAAAATCACCCTCCCAAAAAGCATTAATATATAGCTTTTAAAAAGTTCTTAAATAGTTTACTAAAGTGCATTGAGTGGTAACTTAAGCTCAGTCCTAACCCCGGCACTTAACATGTCTTGCCCCTGGTGGTTGAATTGTAGAGCCGAATGGCGTTGGGGAGTAATGATCTCTTCATCCTGGATCCTATTTTGGCTCACCACCGGTTACCAGTGGTGATCTACAGGGTTCGTTGTAGGGACCACTGCTCTGTATGATGTATGTCAATGATTTGGATTACGGTATTAATGGGTTTGTGGCTAACTTTGCCGATAAAACAAAGATAGGTGTGGCAGGTGGTAGTGTTGAGGAACCGTAGAGCTTGCAGCGAGACTCCGATCTTTATGGGGAATGGGCAAGGAAGTAGCAAATGAAATATTATGTTGGGAAGTGTATGGTCATGCACTTTTGTGGAAGAAATAAACGGCAGACTATTACTTAGTCTTCAAAATGCAGAAGTGTGAAAGAACTTGGGAATCGTAGTGCAAAATACCCTGAAGGTTAATCTCCAGGATGAGTCGGTTTTCTGAAGAAGGCGAATACATTATTGGCATTCATTTCCAGAAGTATAAAATCTAATTGCAGGGATGTGATGTTGGGGCTCTGTACGGCATACGGAAGAACACTCGGAGTATTGTGTGCAGTTTTGAGTTCCTTATTTTCGAATGGACATTCAGGCATTGAAGAGGGCTCAGAGAAGATGCACAGGGATGATTCCAGGGATGAAAGGGTTATTGCATGAGGGAGGTCTGTCAGCTCTTATGCTGTATTCCCTGGAGTTCAGGAGAATGAGGGGAAATCTCATAGAAACATTCCGAATGTTAAAATGCCTGACTAGATAAGATATGGCAAATGTATTTCCCATGGTAGGGGATTCTAGCACAAGAGGGCACGACTTCAGGATTGATGAACATGAACATGAACAGAACTGAGATTCTGAGAAATTACTTCAGCCTGAGGGTGTTATATCTATGGAATTTGTTGCCACGAATGGCTGTGGAGGCATAGACGTATATTAAAGGTGGAGATAGATAGGTTCTTGATTAGCTAGGGCATCAAAGGGTATGGGTTGAAAGCAGGGGAATGGGGTTGACCGGATGAATTAGATCACACCATGATTGAATGGCGGAGCAGACACGATCACGATAGGCCCAATGAACTACTTGTGCTCCTTTATCTTATGGTCCTTATGATCAATATAGCCTCAGCCTTAAAACATTAACTGACGACACTGCCACAGCCCGGGAGGGAACAAAAAAAATGGCAGATTGAATGCTTAACTTCTGAGCCAGACAAAATGACCTTAGATTTAGCTTAATATACTTTAGCTTAATATGGAGGAATATGCGTCGTTATTGTGGTAAGAATGTTGTACCTATTTCCTGATGAATGCGAAAACATAACCTAATCAGCTGACCATATCCAGAGAAGTGTAAAACAGAATCATAGGGTCAGGGAGGAATTCAACAACTATAACAACACTGGGGGCTGGGGGGCATTTGGGAACATATTTGGTGGAATGAGTCCCCCTTTTACAGACACCGATCTGTGGAGTTGATCTTATGATCAAAAAGGGGGACGTGGAAGAAAATTCTGAATATGGTGTTAAAATACTGAATTGTTAACACCCAGCACCTTCTTTTAATTAGCAATATGTCTGGTGTTTGCCTTAGTGATTAAGAGAGCTGCAAAGACGAGATGAAAGCAGTAAAAGTCAAAACGTTTGTTTGAACCCTCTGGGATGTCAAGTTCCTGACAATCAAAAAGTGTTCTGATGTGTCCTTCACCTGTCAGTTGCTAAGATATAAACAAGTTATATCGCTCTTCCATGACTATCTGGATCTAAGGATTCGATGAATCCTCCTGGATGTAGTAAACGCTTTCGCTGGTTTGAGAAAATAACACTGTGCGCGCCTGCAGAGAGAATTCAATCTATGCAAAAAACCAGATGTACAGTGGCATGCGAATATTTGGACACCCTGGTCAAAATTTCTGTGATTGTGAATAGGTAAGCGAGTAAAAGATGACCTGATTTCCAAAAGGCAGAAAGTTAACGGTGACAAATGCCCTTAATATTATAAGCAAGATTAAGCTAACTTCCATATTTTACAGTTTCATGTTAAAAATATCATGGACCACGCACACATCAAATGAGGGAGTTCTTAGAAGAGCAGAAGCAGTTAGATCACTCATTTCAACAATCAGAGAAATACAACACATATTCCTACAACAGATCATGCGGAAAGATGAAATAGAGAAACTCAAACTCTCAGGAACGATCGATGGGAGCAAACCTAGAGGAATACCTCGGCTT
This sequence comes from Hypanus sabinus, assembly GCF_030144855.1. Classification (NCBI taxonomy): domain Eukaryota; kingdom Metazoa; phylum Chordata; class Chondrichthyes; order Myliobatiformes; family Dasyatidae; genus Hypanus; species Hypanus sabinus. The sequence continues at coordinate 50,345 of NW_026781583.1, read as the reverse complement.
AGGTATAACAAATGGAAATAGAAGTCATCCAAAGAGAGAGGGATAGATCTATTTGGCAAACTATAGTCACCAACATCCACATCGGATATGGTACCTAGAAAGACGCACAGTTTCAAAATAACAAGAAAGGAGCAATGTAGATATAGTTGGTCTGTCCCGCCAAAACAACAACACTAACCACCATCAGATCTGCTGTCGCCATTCCAACCAGGTAACGGGTGATGCATTTGGAGAGTCCGCATTTTCCCCGAGATAGAATCACAATGGCCGTAAAATTAACTGCAAGAGATTTTGGAGTGGGCGGGACGGGGTGAGGTTCGTGAAAAACAGAAACATCGTTAGCTGCAACTTTCTGAATTCCGTTGCTCGTTTTGGTATGATCTCTCTCTCTCTCTCTCTCTCTCTCTCTCTCTCTCTCTCTCTCTCTCTCTCTCTCTCTCTCTCTCTCTCTCTCTCTCTCTCTCTCTCTCTCTCAACATTTATATATATATATCATAGTCGGAATTCAGAAACTATATGTACATGTATTCCAGATCCCTGCTCATCACTCCTGTATGCGCCCTGACATTTATCTTTGTTGTTGCAACGATGGACTGTTCTGTTTGTTTTACGGTCAGCTTTACATTCGATCGTTTCATCGCTATATGCTGTCGAAAGTGGCAGGAAAGATATTGCACTGAGCGAACAACAACGGTGCTGATCGTGTCGGCGGTTACAGTGATCTGCCTAAAATGTGCCCGTCGTACTTTGCCATTGAACCTTACGATATTATTGACAGCATACCGTGGCGCTGCGCTTTCACACATGAATACGCTACTTCCCCCCTGTAGAGAGGATATGAAACACTGGATAGCATTTTTACATCGTTGCTCCCGATCGGTTTAATTTTACTGTTCAATGGGTTAGCAGTAAGACATATCATTGCGGCAAATAGAGTCCGCAGAGGGCTTCGGAATAACAGTGATAATCTGAAAGATACCGAGGTGGAAAAGCGCAGAAAATCGATGATTTTGTTGTTTGCTATATCAGCTAATTTCATATTATTTGGGATGCCCTATGTAGCTCGTTCCCTGAAATGGCAAACCGCAGAACTACTTTTATCAGGACAGATATTTGAGTTCCCCGGTATATATACTACAACAATTTGGGTACATGTTCCAATTGCTCAGTGTGTGCACCAATACTTGTATCGACAAACTGACACAGAGGAAATTTAGCCAAGAACTGAAGAATGGAATCAAGTATCTGTTTACACTAAATGGACATGGTTCATTCCCGGTTCATTACTGGACATCACTCCTGTGTACAGACTCCATATTTGGTTGATTTTTGCGAGCACTGCGACCTCCGTCTGGCTGACTGTCGCTTTCACCGTCGATCGATTTGTGGCTATTTGCTGTGAGAAGCTGAAAACAAAATATTGCACCGAGAGAACGGCGGCTGTGGTTATCGGGACAGTGAGTGTGCTGGCCTGTTTGGAGAGTGTCCCCTGGAGCTTTACATTGGAGCATGATCTAATAATTAATGGTGTTCACTGGTATTGTACTCACAGACCGAGCTTCAATAATTCTCCCTCCTGGGCAGCATTTGCGTTGTTACACCGGATTTTAACCCCTTGTGTCGCATTCTTTTTGATTTTGCTGTTCAATGTTCTGACTGTCAGAAGGATTTTAACGGCCAGTCGTGCCCGCAGGGGGCTGAAGGGACAAAAGAGCGGACAGAATGACAAAGACAGGGAGATGGAGAACCGACGGAAGGCCATCGTTCTACTCTTCAACATTACCGGTAGTTTCATATTGCTGTGGATAACACAGGTGGTATTTTATATATATATCAACGGATTTCAATGAGTTTTGTGTATTCTGCCACCGATCCCCGTTACATCACAGAAACGACAGCGGGGATGCTACAGGTTATCAGCTCCTGCACCAACACGTGTATTTACGCCCTGACCCAGAGCAAATTTCGAGAGGAACTGAAGAAAGGGGTGACATACCCGCTGATTCGGATTTTGAAACTCAGTAATCGTTATAAATAAATGTTGTGATGTATTTCATTTCAGCTGCTTTCATGTTAAATTTTCTATTCTCTTACTTGTGGGAAAATGCAAGATCAGGCCTGATGAATGGTGTGTGCCGGAATTGTGTTCTCCCTGGTTGCTCCCTGGTCTACTGAGTTCCTGCAGCATTTTGGGTTTGTTCTCTTACAGTAGCATAACAGCTGTTTACAGCTGTTCCCCACAACTCACTGGCCTCAGCATCCCAGAGCCATCCTCGTTGCAACTCACCTCCCGGATCGATTACATTGATTTTTGAGCAAACCTGATATCCCTGGTTCCTGGTTCTGGAAAAAAAAGGGGCTTGTAAGCCGCCTCTTTTGCTTTCACTTTTTGACTTCACTTGTCAACCATGGTATTGTCCTCTTCCGTTCGAAAATTTCATCTTATTTGGAATAAGCCATTGATGCTCTGCTGTCCTTCCTACTAAGTTTTCTTCCCAGTCACCCTTGGTAGGTTCCCTTCTCACGTTATTGTAATTTCCCTTATTCCACTGAAATACCGACACATAGGAATTCAGTTCCTTCTTCCACTCAAATTTCAAAGTGATTAAGAACATATTGTGAATACAACTTAAGTGTTCCTTAACCTTAACCTCTTTATCACCTCCGGATCGTTGAACAACACCCTATCTACCACAACAGATCCCCGAGTAGGCTTAACAACAAGCTGTTCTAAAATGCCACTCCTGCAAGTTCTCCGTCATAAGGTCCAGTACTGGCCTGGTTTTCCCAATCCAGCTTCATGTTCAACTCCCTAAAAATTATCATCACTTTGGTCTTCCGCTATAATTTGTACTCCACACCCCAGCAGTTGTTTGGATGCCTGATGACAACTGCCATTGGGATTTTACCATTGTCCTTTGTGAAATCAACCCATAGGGTTCTCTAAATTTCCTGTACCTATGCCATCACTTTCTAATGATTTAATATCTCTTATAGAATTTGCCAGACCACACCCTCTGCCTATTAATTAACTTTCCTATACACAGTATATCCTTGAACGTTCAGCACGCAATGGCGACCTTCCTTTAGCCAAGTTTCAGAGATGGCCCAACGTCATACTCAGCTGTCTGTAGCTGAATTTGCAAATAGTCCATTTTCTTTCAAGCTGCGTGTATTCAAATATAACTTTTCTGCTGCAGTTTTTGTATATTTCTGTTTTAAGGGCACAACGCTTCTATTGACCTGTAACGCATCCCACTGGCTGTGATTATGCCTCAGCTCCTGGATGTCTTTTCTGTCATCGCTGCTGTACGCTGTCTTTCTGTTTTCCCGTTCTTCAGCCCTGTCACTCCGGTTCCCACCCCCTGCCAAATTAGGTTAAACCATCCCCTACAGCGCATTAAACCCGCCTGCTCGGTCATTGGACCCATTTGGGTTCAAGTGGAACCCAACCTTTTTCTGCAGGTCGTATGTAGCGCAGAAGAGGCCCCGATGATCTGGGAACCTGAAGCCCTGCACTCTACAACAGTCCCTTAGACAGGATTAATTTAACATATCTGATGATGCTATTCTTGCGCTCGTTATAATGTGGCTCAGGCAGCAAACTTGAGATCGCAAGCTCTACTAAAGCTGAGGGCTATCTTGCATAGTGAACAGTGGCAGTTGTAGTTGCGATGCAAAACGTGTTTGTGAGTTATGCGCAATGCTTTTTATTATGCACATATTGTGTCATTTGTCACCCCTTATATTGTCGTACAATTGCACCATGACAGAGGGTTTGCGGAGGCAGAGGAAAGAAACAATATTCCACCACCCTCAGTTTTGGCATCAGTGCACAGACACTATACAGTCTCCATCTGAGCCGAGTCCTCCAGTTACTGCTACAAAATCCGTGAATCTTTGCAACGTCTTTCTGGGTTATTTGCAAACTTCCGGAGGCGGTCGATAAGATATGCACACAGCATTCCAACAGTTTTCCTACCAGCATAGAACAGTACGACATGTTGATCTATGTTGATCTGAACAGACTGAACTGATCATTTCATGTCACACTAATCCCTTCTGCCCACACGAGGTCCACAGCCCTCCATTCTCCACATACTCATGTGTATCTAATAGCCTGTATCGCATCTGCCTCACGCACAATCCCTGGCATTCATTCCAGATACACACCACTATATGTATGAAAACATTGCGAGTCAAGTTTAGAACTACTGCTTTTTTAGGTTGATTACTTTTACGGCAACTGTCAGAGAAAAATATACAGAATTACACGTGTAACCCTTACCCAACAGGCTGGTATATGTCTAGGGGAAAAAGGAGATCCAACCACTCACCAAACCACCTCCCGTACACGCAAGTTCTGTGAGAATTGAGTTTTATGCCTCGCGCCTGCCAACAGTGTTAAACCCACAACAAACACCGTTATGACATACACTTTAAAGAGTTTACTAAAATTGAAAGAGTAGTAGGCAATACAATATATATATAAAGGAAAAAAACAAAAGGCGCCAACTTATCAAAGTTCAGTCTGTTTAGTTCACTCGTTGGAGCTCAATCAACGAACCATTCGACCCCTCGTCACGCCTCCGACCTCCACGTCTTCGCACCCGGGACCCGCCCGGTGGTCTTCCGTGCAGTGCAGCGCACGTCCACCTTCCTCGACGTCTTCCTCCCGCACTCTCCTCCCACCATAAAACACGCGAAAACCCCTCCCCCAAGTTCACTGCATCACAAGACACAATAACATTCCCCATTGATTAACAAATGAATACAATTACCATATCCGCCATTCTAAAGTGAAACAACGTCGAGAGAAACACTTATCCGACAAAGAAGCATTCCTACGTGTAACAAACCAAAGAGGCCATTTTGAGTAACATACACAGGACATTGTACATTTTCTCCCCACCAGCAAATGTCATGCCCTCATGGCATTACTAGAGTTCCGCAAAGCTTCTTGCAACACACAAAACCCAACCTAGGTGCAGAAAGCAGTGACATAACTACCCAGAGCAGTAGAAATCACACTCGGTTCTCCCGGTACCACATGTCAACCGCTCCGGGGGGCGCCTAATCCTCTGAGATCTCCATACCCCTTTGCCCCACTGGGCTCCCTCGTCACCTGCGAACCCACTGTCTCGGGCACCCCAGGTCTACCTGACAGACCCGCACCCCCTTCCACACAGGGGTCCTCCCTCACCTGAGATCTCTCCGGCTCACGCTCGGGTTCCACCCTCTCTCCCACCAATGTAGGCTGCCTCTCCATCTGACCCTCAAGACCTTCCCTCCTCTCACCCAATTCAGTATGGGAAGGGCCAGGAGCCTCCTTTCCTCGTACTGGAGCACCAGCGAATGGGAACAGGGGCCACTCATCTGAGTCGTCCTCCTCTGAATTGGTAGCCATTCCCGGGTGAGGGACCCGTCCCCGCTCTTCAGCAGCGGGCTCTTCCCGTTCTCCGCACCCTCGCAGAGTCCTTGTACTGGGCGTAACCACCCACTCGGGCTCCTTATCCACCTGCACCGCTTGACCCAGTGGCAACAGGTGATTCCTATGGAGTACCTTAATAGGCCCTTTTCCATCCTCAGGTTTCACCCGGTAAACGGGAAGGTTTGGCATCTGGCTCTCTATTACTTACGGGCTGGCCGCCCATCGATCTGCCAACTTGTGCTTACCAGGGAGTCCCAAATTCCGTAAAAGGACCCGGTCGCCCGGTAATAATTGTACAAACTTCACCTTTCGATCATACCGCATCGTATTCTTCTGATTTTGTTTGGTAGCCGCCGCCTCGGCCAACTCGTACGCCCGCTGTAACTCCCTCTTCATGTCGGACACATACTTTAGATGGGACTTCCCGGGAAATTCACCTACTCCACCTCCAAAACACACGTCAATGGGCAACCTCGCTTCCCGCCCGAACATCAGATAATAGGGCGAATACCCTGTAGCATCATTGCGAGTACAATTGTAACAGTGAACCAATTGTCCAATATGACGACTCCACCTGCTTTTCTGCCCAATCTCCAGCGTCCCGAGCATATCCAAGAGGGTCCTGTAGAATTTCTCTGGCTGAGGATCTCCCTGTGGGTGGTAAGGGGTAGTCTTGGATTTCTCAACCCCAAGCATAGTCAGTAATTCCTGGATAAGGCGGCTCTCAAAGTCCCGCCCCTGATCACTATGTATTCGCCTGGGAAGGCCGTAATGCACAAAATACTTCTCCCATAACACCTTCGCCACTGTCGTCGCCTTCTGATCATTGGTGGGAAATGCCTGAGCATAGCGAATGTAATGATCGGTGATGACTAAGACTTTTGCGGTGTTGTTGGTGTCAGGCTCAATCGACAGGAAATCAATACATACCAGGTCCAGAGTTCCCGCACTCTGCAAGTGCGACAGTAGAGACGCCAACGCTGGCAGGGTCTTCCTCTGGATGCAACGACGGCATCCCCTACAGTATTCTTCGACGTCCCCCCTCATCCGGGGCCAGTAGAACCGGTCTTTGAGCAATCCATATGTCTTTTCCACCCCCAAGTGTCCAGAATCATCATGTAAGGCCTGGAGTACAGTCTGGCGATACTCCTCCGGCAGGACCAGTTGCCAATAGCGGGGTTGGTCCGGAGGCGTCGTTACCCGGTACAAGATTTTGTTCTTTAACTTCAACCGAGACCACTCCTTCAACAACAGAGGCACGCATGGGTGTTTCCCCTGCTCAGCCAACGCCGCATCCCCCTTCTCGACCGCTCTCCACACTGTGCCAATGCCCGGGTCATTTTGCTGAGCAGTTGAGACTTCCCCCGGACTCAGTTCCGGCAACTGTTTAGTCCCCAGTGCGGTCAGGTCACAGTAAACTAGAGGTATGGCGTCGTCAAAAACCCCCAAATGTTCCACGGCTCGTTCCAGCCTCTCTCTTCCCTCGGCCCTCACAGTGATAGCAAACTGACACATCGCCTTCACTCCAGTGGCAGGGACATTCTCCCACTCCTCCTCCCCCGGCTCCCGACGAGACAATGCATCCGCATCGACATTCTTGCTTCCGGGGCGGTACCTCAGGCTGAAATCATATACCGACAAGGCCGCCAGCCACCGATGTCCGGTGGCATCCAGCTTCGCCGAAGTCAAAATATAAGTGAGAGGATTGTTATCCGTTCTCACCTCAAACTTGGCTCCGTACAGGTAATCGCCTAGCTTGTCCACCACCGCCCACTTCAGCGCCAGGAACTCCAACTTGTGAGTGGGATAGTTTCTCTCCGATGGCGACAAGCTTCGGCTGACAAAGGCTACCGGTCTCAATGCTTTGCCATGCTCCTGGTACAGAACAGCCCCGAGACCCTCTCGGCTGGCATCCGTGTGCAGCACATATGGTTTCTGGGGATCGGCAAAAGCCAACACCGGGGCCTGGGTCAGTGCCCTTTTCAAAGATCGGAACGCCTCTTCACATTGATCATCCCATCTCGAGCCACAAGGTTCCGCCGGGTTCCAGTATCCGCCAGCATCTTGCCTCCGGTCCCCGTTCCTTTTCTTTCCCGACGGCGGATAGCCACACAACAGCTGAGTCAACGGGTGACACACTTTGGCGTATCCTTTCACAAATCGCCGTTAATACCCACAGAACCGCAAAAATGAGCGCAGAGCACCCACTTTCTGGGGTCTCGGCCAGGTGGTCACAGCCTCTATCTTGGTTGGATCGGTAGCCACTCCCTGTCGCGAAATGATATGGCCAATGTAGTTAACCGACGACTTGCAGAACTGGCATTTGTCCAGGGAAAGCTTCAACCCTTCTTCATTAATCCGGCCCAACACCTTCAACTGCCTCTCCTCATGTTCCTCCAAAGTCGATCCAAACACTATCAAATCGTCCAGGTACACCAGCACCTCCAACAGATTCATATCCCCCACAGTTCTCTCCATGAGCCTCTGGAAGGTGGCTGGGGCTCCGGATATGCCTTGGGGCATTCGTTCGAACTGAAAGAACCCCAGCGGGCAGATAAAAGCGGTCTTCTCTTTATCGGCCGAACTCATCGGGATCTGGTAATACCCACTTCTTAAATCCAGCACACTGAACCACTTCGCACCGCTCAGGCAGGCCAACGCATCCTCGACTCTTGGGACAGTAGAATGCTCAGGGACAGTTCGCCGATTCAACGTCCTGTAGTCAACACACATGCGCACTCGCCCATTCTTCTTCCGTGCCACCACTATTGGGGACGCATAAGGACTTCGAGACTCAGCTATGATTCCGGCCTCCTTCAACTTGCACAAGTGCTGCCGCACATCTTCAACATCTGCCGGAGCCAGCCGCCGGGATCTCTCTCGGAACGGGGTGTCCTCCGTCACCCGGATGGTGTGGCGAGTGCTTTTGGAGCAGCCAACATCAAACTCGCCCCGAGAAAAAACAGCTTCCATCTTCAGCATCTTCTCCACTAGCCTGCGTTTCCACTCCGGCGACACTGGGGAATCCCCGAAGTTAAAGGCTTCAGCAGTCAGCTCCCTTCGATGCTCCGATCCCTCCCCGTTAGGGGTCCGCACTGGTGCGCTGGACATTACCGTCAGCGGGAACAGATGTGCCAGCGACATTCCCCTCTTAAAGGTGATTTCTCTTGCCGTGGTGTTCCTGACACTTATAGCTATACGCCTCGCATGTACCACCACTGGTCTCCGCACTTCGGGCCTCACCAGCGCCCCCGCCGGAAATCGTGTCTCCCCTTCAAGATCGTCTGGGGCGTCTACTAACAGGGCTTCTCCCGTCGGCACTCCTGGGAATCTGGGGGTCCCCATCACTAGGGCTACCTCCCCGGGTCGGATAACCTTGGGCCTCGCCTGCGTACACCACACCGTCCTTCGTTTACACTCCGGGTCCAGCCCTTGGGAGGCAACCCCTTCTGCGAACACTGCTCGAAACGCTGGATGCACCAAGAGGGTCTCCAGAAAGTCTTCCCCCCCTTTCTCCTCACAAGCTCCCAGGAGCCGTCGCACAACTGGGGAGTTAGTCCCCACCAGCAGGGCAGTACCACCGGTTTCCACCGGGTCAGGACACACCAACACCAACGTCTCAATAGCTTCCGACACTCCCACATTGCCCTCCAAGAACTCCAATCTCACCGATAGGTACCCATCGTACGGGTAGTCACCCACGCCCACACCCCAAATCTGCAGGGCGTCAAAAGGGGTTACGGGCAAATGCTTTAGATATTGATTGTAGAAAGACCGGTACAATAAGGTCACCTGCGATCCCGTATCAAGAACGGCTTTTGCGTAAATTCCCTCTATCCGTAGACCCACACTGGCACTGGCCCATCCGGAACAGAGGCATGGGCACCCGGTCGTCTTCCGGCTGATCTCTGGGAACGTGTTCCTCCAGAGGCTCCAGTCCATTCCCTCACTGAGCCTCTCCTAAGTTTCCCCGACACCTCTCCCTTCTTAGTCGCAGGGGGGCTTGTCCTCCGCGGGACACCTTGTCTCTCACAATCCCACCTAAAGTGACCCTCCTCTCCTCAGCTATAGCACACCCTCGGCCTTCCACAGTCCCGCCTGAAATGCCCCTCTTTCCCACAGTTAAAGCACACACTGCCGGCCGCCCCACCTCTCCCAGGACGGCTCCTGCTCCCAATCCACTGCACTGATCGCCCCTGAGAGTAGGTACCTCCCCTGTCCCTCCCCTCCAAAGGGGGTTCCCTACTCCCCGGGGGTTTGTCATTCCTCCACTCAGCCACCACTTCCTGTATCGCTGAGGATTGCTCCCGTAGGGCCGTGCCCCTTTTCCGCCCCAACGCTCTCTCTTCCTCTCGCACCTCTCTAATCATTTGCCCGAAGGATGGAGGGGGACCTTTCCTATAAGCCTGCCGGATAGTCCACGCCACCTTGTCCTCCTCCAGAGAGCCACTGAATAGCTGACTCATCCTCACGCTAGCCACGTCAGTCGCCTTCACTACCCCCCGGCGCCGCAGCCCCGAGAGCATCCCCTCCATTCTAAATATGTACTCGGAGAGCTTTTCCATTCTCCGTTGTTCCAGGCGTTGAAACTCTGCTAAAAGCAGCCAGGGTTCCCCTGACAACCCAAACGCTCCCTCCAAAACTTCTATACACTCCTCCACTGAGGCCCCAGGCTTCTCAGCGTTCAACTCCCGGACGATTTTGGCTGCTAAACCCCTCAAACTTCCCACCAATCGCTGCCTCTTCTCCTCCTCTGAGCCTGGCCACTCCTCTAACATCAAAGACGTATGCTCGATCCAGGTCTCATAGTCCACCTCTCCATCCGGAGTAGGCTTGGCTCCGGAGAACACCCCCAGCTTCAGCCGTGGCCTCTCGGCCACCCCCACCAGGGAATTAAGTGCGGCTGCCAGCTCCGAGGCTTCCACCCTACCTGGGGAGCGGGGCTTAGTCACGACTCCCTCCTCCCACCTCCCTTTACTAGTGCCGGGTATCTCTCTGGGGTCCACCTCTAGCTCTAACTCCTCCTCCGATGTCTCCTCAGCCTCATCCTTGTAGGAGTGGAGCCCCCACGGCCCCTCCTCCCCCGGTATACTGACCGTCGCCGGCAGTTCCAACGTCCTGACTTCAGCACTCGTACGAACCAACACCCAGCTAGACTCTACCTCTTTACTACACCGTCTAGCTACCAATTCTACCTGCCCAATACCCTTCACCGAACTTAAACCCCGCACTATCGCGTCTCCCGAAACTCGAACATTCACTCTGCTTACTACGCATGCGTACTGTACTGGTACACCTTCAAACTGGCACCAACAAACAATCTTATCTCTGTCCATCTCCGCTCTGCTGCCTGCGCGATACCACAGCCCCTGACAATCCAATCCGGGACGAGCACCCCACAAATGTAACACTTACCCAACAGGCTGATATATGTCTAGGGGGAAAAGGAGATCCAGCCACTCACCAACCCACCTCCCGTACACGCAGGTGCTGTGAGAATCGAGTTAATGCCTCGCGCCCGCCAACAGTATCAAACCCACAACAAATACCGTTATGAAATACACTTTAAAGAGTTTACTAAAATTAAATAAATAGTAGGCAATACTATATATATATAAGGAAAAAAAAGAAAAGGGGCCAACTTATCAAAGTTCAGTCTGTTTAGTGCACTCGTTGGAGCTCAATCCACGAACCAATGGACCCATCCGGCCGTCGCACCTGGGACCACCCCGGTGGTCTTACGAGCAGTCCAGCACACGTCCACCTTCCTCAGCGTCTTCCTCGGCCTCTCCAAAAAAACCCGCGAAAATCCCTCCCCCAAGTTCCCAGCATCACAAGACACAATGACATTCCCAATTGATTAACAAATGAAGACAATTACCATATCAGCTATTCTAAAGTGAAACAACGGCGAGAGAAACACTTATCCGACAAAGAAACATTCCTACTTGTAACAAACCAACGAGGCCATTTTGAGTAACATACCCAGGACATTGTACACAAGCAAGGCCGGGGAATAGGTCGAGGGGAGCCAAGGAGTGAGAGAATCTGAATCGGGGATCGAACCCGGGTCACGACAGCAAGACTCGGGAGTCTTTAGGCAGAGTAAGGATGTGGACCAGGGGATGAGCGTGGCCGGGAAAGAACAGACGGCGGAATGCCCTACTCCTATTAACACGGGGGAGAATGAATGTCAGGTAACCAGCGGGGGAACGGAACTCAGAATATCGAAAACACAATTCATAACTCAGATTAGTGGCAAACGACCGGCAATACTCAGCCGAACACGAAGACGACAAAACCAAATAGCGACGGACAATTCGCATCTTAACTCGGAGTAGCGGTAAACGGCTTTGTTCTGCAGCACCTAGACAGTGCACTGCTCTCCCGTGATCAGTTGAATTTAACAGTTCACTATGGTTGCCCACGGCCAGTAATCAATATCTCTCAGGTGTTGAGGCACAATCTATGTAGTGCATGTTAAATTGGTCTTTCAGATTCCTGCCCCTGTTTTTCTTCCATTTCTAATTTCATTCTGGTTGCCAATGGGGAAAGCGGTGAGAGTAATGGCAATAGTACTCGATTGTTTGGTTAAATGCTGGCAGGAGATGTTTGGAAGTGGGCTACCTATCGTCGTAACCATGCGGAGCTGCTTCACTACGTCCAGCACAAGCGTCCTATTTCAAATCCAGCCCGTTTCCCCCTGAGTAGAGATGCTGGACCAACAACTTTCGTATCTGCTTTAGCCACTTAGTTTGATCGCCAGTATTACGTTTATTTTCTGATAATGACTTCGGCATTCACATATATTCATAATCAGTAGAGATTTTACTCAATGCTTCCATGTCGCTACAAACGAGTCTACTTCTTATCACTCACTCCTTTCTTTCACAAGCCTTCTAAAACTGATTCAAATGCATCATTCTCACCAGATACTCTATTACATCATGGTCATTAGATAGTCACACAATGCCTACTAACAATATGTAACAATATGCTCTGATATCCAGTTACAGTTTGACCATTGATTGCAGGGCATCACCACTGATAGTGGCATTGTGCTGAAGAGCATTTTTTTTATATATAGGGGATAGTGATACGGTTTTATGGTCATGAATCTTTTTTCCGTTGTGTCCATCATGACGTTGGACAAGCAATGAATTTACCAGTATATTTGAAGATGGTTCTAAATAAGCAGTGACATTCTTTGTGTGAGAGTTTGTGGGACCGAATGTGATGACATAACAACATTGCACTATTGGTGGAACTGGACAGGCAGAGACATTACCCATGTTGTCGGTGGTGTGTCAGAATAAACATTGATAACATAATGTGGTCTCTGATATCCCTATGGTCTGTGACAGTCCTGTTCGTTACAGTAATTGATCGCTCGAAAGGAGGGAGAATAATCCCAATGGCCTCCTCAGCCCAGAAAGGGAATAAAATTATCGATCTCGTAAATGTAATCCTACTCAACGTATCTATCTGTATACCTATCTATTAATGCAGATATCGATCTACTATCGATCTAAAAAAGAAACTTTCATTGATGCAGCCATAGTGACGGTTTCTATGGAGAATTCCTCGGCTGCAGCGGTAGCCATGACGCCTTATGTTGCTTGTTCTGACTTCGCTCTCCATGAAGCGTTGCTGCACCGCCTTCCTGGGTGTTGGATCTTGTAGTTGATCTCATCCACCGAGTCAGTGAACTGGCTTGACATGCTGGGGTAGCAAATCCCTAACCCATGGGAGTCCCAGTCTGGGGGTTGCCCTCACCTATTTAGGCCGCCTGTCGAAACGCCGTACCAGGGATTGCCACTGTCGGAGGCAAACAGTTAACTGGAGCCTCCGGTAAAAGCTGGGTGTCAGGAGAGAGCTAAAAGTGGATGAGCGGCAGCTGGGTAGAGTCCGACAACCCCGTCACCAGAGATGCAAAGAAGACACTGTTTACAACATTTTAAAATGACAGGTCTTGGAGATTTTATTTTGGCATGAAACTTGAGCTGCTAATTAGAGAAATATTAATTATTGATCTCTTTCATAGCATGTATAACGAGCTCTAAATAAGTATCAAATCTGGTCGTTGGCAGAACACAATGGCTCTCTGTTAACGGCAAGGAGTTTTTAAGCGGTTAAATGAAGTAAATGTATATGTGTTCCTGAAGGTGGAAGACCCACGTTTCACTGAGCCATTAGTAATTCAATACTTGTTGTAGTCGATGATATTTAGCGTAATACATGTATAAGGTATTTATTTGACCATTCCAAACTCCACATTTTCTGGACGACAAAGACAGTAGTTGTATTCACCGGAGTCTCAGCACTTGAAATTTCGTTGCAGAGTTGGCGGAACAATACTTGCTAGCACGTAGGCCGGTGTTCTAAGCTACCTCCCATTGAAGATCCAGAAAAACCATCCGAACACGCTTGAAATTTGGTGCAGTTTCCTGCATTCTCATTTACTTCAGACAGTAATCGTCATTATTTTGCAGGGTTTTTCATTGCATTTGCACAATATTTGCCTGACCTGCGATTGACAGAATGACATTATCACCCTGAAACGGGTGAGTATTTCTCGATATGTACGTTTCACCTTCTGGAGAATTTATCTTTAACTTCTTCCAGCGTCACAGAAACGTAGAAACATCGTAAACCTACAACACAATACAGGCCCTTCTCTCCACAAAGCTGTGCCGAACATGTCCTTACCTGAAAAAAAACCTAGAGTTATCCATAAGCTGTTTTTCGAAGCTCCATGTACCTGTCCAGGAGTCTCTTAAAACACCCTATCGTATCCACGTCCACTACCGTGGCCGACAGCTCATTCCATACACTCACCACGCTCTGCGTAAATAATTTACCCCTGACATCTCCTCTCAACCTACTTCCAAGCACATTATAACTGTGCTCACGCCTGCGAGTCATCTCTGCCCTCGGAAAAAGCCTCTCACTATTCATAGGATCAATGCCTCTCATCATTATACACCTCTATCAGGTCACGTCTCATCCTCCGTCGCTCCAAGTAAAAACGTCCGAGTTCAATTAACCTGTTCTCATAAGGCATGTTCCTAATCCAGGCAAAAAAATGTAAATCTCCTCCACACAGTTTCTATGGTTTCCACATCCTTCCAGCATTCCTCCTCTGTCAATTCATCCGTCTTCAACAGGAATCTTAACACGAATCAATTCCCTACACGGCCCCCAGCCCGTCCCGCGGTTGCCGCAGGTATTACGTCACTCCCCTGTCCACGACCCCTCCCTACTAATCTCCAGTCTGACACCTGTCACTGCAAGCGTTACAAGTGTCCTACCTGCATGTACACGTCCTCCCTCATTCCACATCGGTGAGATTCAATATGGATTCCGGTATCGCATTGTGGAACACTATCACTTCGCATTCACCCTCCAAAATCGATGCTTTTTGATTTAGCGAATGAGGTTGTAAACATACCCTTGAGTTCCTATCCAGATAGATCTGCGTCCAGTCTATAAGAATGGAGATCAGTGAATCCCAGGCAGATTAGCAAACCGAGTTTCGAACTGCCTTGATGAATAGATTCACGTTGCAGACTTGCTTTGTAAATCGCCTCTTAAGATATCCTACTTTTTTGTCCACAGATGAGGCGGAGGAAGAGTATGATGGGATATACCACACTTTATTCTTCAGCAAGCCAATGCGAATGTTGATGACATCCAGCAAAGGACCCGGCTTCATCACATTTCATTCTGCAGTGTGTACGTGGACAGTGCTCGTCCAGGCAGCAGCTCCAGTGTCTGAGCATTGACCACAGTTGCAGGGGAACTCGCCATCTCAGAGTCCCCGTGAGAGTCAGAAAACTGCATTGCCGAGAAAAAAAAATCTCCGTCCGTCACTGTTCTTCTCTCCCTCTTCCCATTCGCTTCGTGAAAGACTGCAATCCTGTAGAAGTTAATCATTGCCATCGGAGGAGCGATTGGAGACCAATAATAAATGATACCTTGGTAACAACACACATATCGGAGAAATCAACAAAACTAGTACGACGGTGAATATCTTGATCAATGAACGGGATGTAGTGATTCATGGCGCAGTGGACAATAAAATGACGGAGTAGGAATTGAAATGAATTGCTATCGCAGAAAATGACAACTGTTTCCGACTTACTGATAGAAAATAAATTACAAGGAAAAAGGTGAATCACACGGCGAGGCTCGCATAGTCAGCGTCACAAATTGTAGTCAAAGTGTGAGAGGAAAAGATATTTGAGAAATTCCCAGTGAAGCCGAGGGTCACACATGAGTACGAGTTCCTCAATGGATACAGAGTGGTGAGTCAGCCCACGGTGATGATATCAGCTCCACGATGGATACAGACAGTCGTATTATCCTCCGGTGATACCTGATCCGCAGATCGCACATCGATACCAGTTCCACGATAGATAAGACGTGAGAGTGCATGTTTCACAGTCGATGCAGAAAGGTGAGACTCTGTTTATCCAATAAACTGAGGGCCGTTCATAAGAACGAGTTCCACAATAGGCAAAGAGTAGTTTGTACAACAAAAGAAGAAGGAAATCAGCTTGAGAAGTGAGCTTGGACACACCCCACTGTTCTGCACGTACTTAAATTATTGACGAAAATAAGAAGACACTGAATGGAGTAATGGGACAGAGATAGTCAAGAAGCCACAGATTATTACTACAGAGAAATAGGCTCTTCCGTTCATCTAGGTCATCCCTCTGTGATCCTCCGCCTAGCCCCATATATCTGCACCCTCCGTCCCACTCTCATCCACGTACCTACACAACCTCCACTGAAAAGCTACAATTGAATCCACATCTACCAGTTACGCTTGCAGTTCCTTCCACACCCGCTCGACCCTCTGAGTGAATAACTTTTGCCACAGTACCTGTCTAAAAGACTCTTAAAAATATCTTGTTGTATCTGTTTGCACCAACGCCGCCGGCACTGCATTCCACGAGCATACCCCTGGTATATCCACTGTACCAATTTCCAAGCACATTCAAACTATGAGCTGCGATAAACATAAAGATACTGAGGTGGAAAACCGCAGAAAATCTATGATTTTGTTGTTTGCAATTTCAGCTAATTTCATATTACTTTGGATGCCCTCTACAGTTCGTGCCCTGAAATGGCAAACGGAAAATTACTATTACCTGGACAGATATTTGAGTTCCCCGGCAGATATACTACAACAATTTGGGTACATGTTGGAAACTCTCAGTGTGTGCAGCAACACGTGTGTCTACACAGAGGAAATTCAGGCAAGAGCTGAAAGATGGAATAAAGTGTGTGTTTATGTTAAATGGCCATCTGTGCAGATAACGTCCACTCAAATTGCAATTCAGCGGAGTTTTAGAATATAACAGTTGGAATAAATCATTAGATTTGGCAAATATGCCAAAAATCCAAAACAATTTTTGCCTGGTCATCCTGAAATAAATAAATTCCAAACTATCACAGAGACTTGACAATCATTCTGGAAACGGTACCACAGATGCCAGGACCACCAGGCTCCGGGACAGCGTTCCCGCCCCCCCCACCCCAGGCCATCAGACTGATTAACTCACGCTGATTTGAGTGTATTTCTCTGTTACACATTTTTTTTCCTAGTGGATCCTTGCAACTCAAGATCAGCATTCCAAAACACTCAGCAGCATCCTTTGTTGCTTTCCGAACGAGTCAATCTCCCAGAAAGCGAATTTCAATTCTCAATTCATGTACACACAGATTGGTCTCATTTAAATTTATCAGGTGCACCAAGCTGTATTTCCTCGTGCAAATCAATAAGGAACTGAAATTTCAGCTCGATGATCATCGGTTGATAAGGGACACTGAGGAGGTGATAGATAATGGCTGCAAGGAGGTGATCACCCCAAAGTTTCAGGATGCATGCACCTGAGTGAGTGTCAGGAAGTGGAAAGGAAATGAGCAGGCAGTGACCTCCCTCGGGTTCAGGTATAACCCACCCCTTTTGTAGAAGAGATACCAATGATCCAGAGATTTAAACTGCAGCTTAATATCAAGAAAATGAATCTCGGGGTTGTACATGTTGTCAGATATTTACTTTGATAGTGCATTTGCTTTGAACTTTTACTTTGAAAGAGAAATAATTTATGTTTCAACGTGTTTAGTTCCGCACTGCACAGATCCTCGATGGACACCGGAGGGACCGGCGGCATGCAGGCACAGGCGAGGGCGCGCTGAGGTCATAGTTCAGCGGTGATAATAGTGGATCAGTTGTGATTCAGACGTGGAAAATAACTGAGAGGTCAAATGAACTCCTTTAAATTCAATAATCCCGCAGCAAGACAAATCCAGTGAACTGAATGTCCCGAGTTTCTCCATCACTTACTGAGGAGATGTATGTGTAAATGAAATATGACGGATGCAAATTCATCAGAAATGGCTGTAGAGATTTGTGACATATCACTAAATGTATATATGTGTGTGTGCGTGTATATATAAACAATGTCTGAAATACATCTTAGGGAAATATTTGATTGATGATGAACTTCAATAAAAATATATTCCAAAAGAAGATAAATGGCATATGATTGCTGCTGTGATTTGGTCACTTATCCAGGAAGTGAGCAGCCATCTGAAGGGGACGGGCGCTATTATCTTGCTGTCGCCTTTGACCGGTTGTTATCTCTGGGAGTTGGTAATCTCAGCACAGGTGTGACTTTGACGATCACTGTAATCGGGTGTAACTGGGTGCACCTGTTGAGGATAGCTTTATTATCGGGATACCCCTGAGAGCAGGCAGCTGGGGCACAGTTAAATCACAAGAAGGGGTCTGTCCAGTGTTCAGAAAATGAAATATGCATAACATTTCATGATATTTCACAGCGTCCTTCCTTCTGATGCCTCTTTGTAATAACTCCACAGCGGTCTTTGCCCTGAGCAATTTGAGCAAACTGGAATTTATTGTCTGACAATAAACTGGTTCCAAGGTGAAGAATAAATCAAAGCACTGAGACCAACTGAACAAGACCAAATGCAGGTTGCGAGTCCTCTCTGCAACAGATCGAATTTACTAGAGAAAACTTGGCCGTTGCTATCATGAACTGAATTAATATTTCTGACTCGGAACACATGTTACAAGACTCATTCATGTAAAATGAGTATTTGCGTGGTTTGAGAAAAGCGTCATGAAACAGTGTAGCGTACAGGATATAAAGGGTGAAGTTCAGGTTTTGAGTGTTGTGATCTGAACATTGCTCAGGCTGTGTTCACCGACCGTTCGGGTCTATATTCGCTGTAAAGCCGCTGATATCACAGTTCAGCTGTGATCATACAGAATGGAGGAACAGCACTGAGAGGCCCAATGTCCTGATATTAATTCAACAATACAGCAGAACATTCTGACACATAAGACACCCAGTTGATTTAATGTTCAGGAGTTTTCTATCGATCTCTAACGCGGTAGGTGTATGTGTAAAGTAAATGAGATATCAGGTAAATTCACAAGCGCGAAATGGTCGTAATTTGATAGGATTGCGGCTGTGATATGGTAACGTCTTTTCAGTATGTGAGCAGTATGTGAAGGAGAAGGGGGTTCATATTCTGCTATCGACTGTGACCATTAGCTATCTGCGAGAGATTATAATCTCGGCATGTTTGCAGCCAAACTGGCCCATCACTCTGATGGACCACCAGAGGACACATGCGAAAAGGGGCTTTATAAACGGGCTAACCTTGAAATCAGTGTAGGTATAAGCAATGGGAGTGCAGTTAAGACTGGAGGAAGGAAGTATCCAGTGTACATAACAAAATGTGTTCCAAAGGGAAAATATCTGTCCACAGCTCGCAGAGCTCTTCCTTCTGCGTTGCCTGTGCAGTAAACCCATAGCGGTCTTTGCCCTGCGCTATCGCTGGAGTTTATAGTCTAGCAATAAACTAGGCCCAAGGTGCATAATAAATCAAAGCGCCGACACCAGCCGAACAGAACCTGGATGCCGATTCTGATTCCTCTCTGGAGAAGATCAAATTTTCCAGTGTGTTACTAATTGCAATCGTGCATTGAAGTAGTAAGTCGTGCTGGAGCCATATGTTAGAAATACGCATTCAAGCAATGAAAATTATTGTACGGTTCAACATACGCATTGTGGAATAGGATGTGGCGTTATGTTCTGAAAAGCAATCGGTTTATGTTTATGAGCGTGTTATCAACTGACCCTTGCTCAGGGTGTGTTCGCTTACACTTAGGGCACATAAAATTCAGCTGCTTCGATTTGCTGCGACCAGACTCAGGAGTTCAACACGAGGTAAGAACAGAGACTATACGGGGAAAAGTCATGGTGTTTCAATGCGCCCACTCGTCACGGCAGTCTGTGTAGTGTTACTGACAATTCAATACGGTCTCTACAATTGCACGCCTTTATGGATCAGTGTTTTTTCTGTATGCGTATTATTTTTAGTAATGACAGGGAACAGCTGACAGTGGTATTTAATATGAACCTTCTCCACGTAAATCCACTGGCTGTTGATAAAAA
Source organism: Hypanus sabinus (assembly GCF_030144855.1). Taxonomy (NCBI): domain Eukaryota; kingdom Metazoa; phylum Chordata; class Chondrichthyes; order Myliobatiformes; family Dasyatidae; genus Hypanus; species Hypanus sabinus. Next base: position 30,416 of record NW_026781583.1, on the reverse strand, counting down.
CTTAACGGTGGGCGCTTTACTATGTTCTGGACCTAATGAAGTGGACACTGAGTGTATGTTCGGGGCCTTTTGCTGCCGCTGCCCGTCCACTTCAAAGTTCGGAATGTTACGTGCAAAAATCATTTTCTGCTGATTTCCTATCACACTGAATCAGCCTGACCAATCTCCTGCATCTCTCTCATTAGCGCGATGTTTGACCCACAGAATCGCCAGGCACTGGATTTGATTTTTTTTGCTTGTTTTTCGCACAAATCTCGGTAAATGAAGTGAATACGTGAATGTCCGAGGGGCTGAACAGTTTCTGAGATATTGGCGCCAACAAACATCCCACGGTCAAAGACACTTGGATCACATTTGTTCCCTCTCTTGAAGAAGACCCTCGATATTTGTTGACCATGTCCTCAGGACTTTTTTTCTTGTTTGTTTTCAGCTGCCGTCACCTGATTCGCTGGTATATATATCTACCTAATAAATTGGCCACTGGTAGTATTTCCTATCCAGACAGTCCTCCCCCATCTCAAATATGAGCATTTTTTTGAGATCAAGTCTTAATTATTGCCGATTCCTCTGTTGCCCTGCTTTGGAAAACATAGCAACTGAACGGTGAATTCTGTGCGAGGCTGAGGCTGTGCGGGTGCGGTGGGGTGGAGAAGCGCATCAACTGATAAATTCGTCTTTTTGTTTCTGATTATCAAATGAAAGTAATATTTACTCGGGAGTGCACATTTACCCACAAAACTAGTAACGGACTCAAAGGTATCCGAAAGGGGAGACCCATTACAAGTTAGGTTACTGAGAAATATATATATTTTAGTCACAAAACAAGAGATCCGCGTGTGTTGGAAATCCCGAGCAACACACACAACTCTGAGCAGGTCATGAAGCACCCAGGCAGATAAAGGAGCAATCGACGTCCCGATGATACGTCTCGGTCTGAGACGTTGACCGTATGTTCCTCTTCGTAGATGCTGACTGATCTGCTCAGTACCTCCAGAAGTTTGTGTGTGCTTCTCTCTAACTTTCAGTCAAGTTTTTTTTCTATGAAATACAGTCACTTCACAGTGGCAAAAAAAAACTGTTCAATAATCTTCAGATATTTCCGAAATATTGTCCGGAGAATAACGCTGAACACACGGAGCCTTAAATCTATAATTTCTCTGTTGCGTTGCTTGTGATGAGAGCCTCACTTCATTGCCTGTGAGTTGCAAGGAGACTTATTCACACTACGCAACACCGCAACAACAATTCCGAGGCAGCGCCCCACCCCTATCCCCACTTCGCGTGTGATCCTGATCCTCTGGGCAGTGATTTTCTCAAGGTCTGGTGACTGTCACTGATCAGTCAAAGCGTCGTCTCGGGTGCAGACGCAACGAAATGAGATAAGGGATGCATGCAGGTAGCGCTCCATGGTATTGGTTTTGTACACAGCCTAATAAAACGTCGAAATTTGTCGCATTACTGATGTCGGGTGGCATTCATGTAGTCTTGTTTAATTTAGTAAGATATATTATTTACAGTCAATTGAGGAATTTTTTATTCATTATATAATTAAAATAAATCTTAAGTAAGGAAAATGCGAAATGTAAACGAGTATACTGGAAGTGTTCGGCAGATTCCGGAACAGCTGTGGGCAGGTTCAATTCTGATTATAGTTCGTCGACCTGAAAAATTAACACATTGTCTGTCTTGTTGAATAATTCTAGCATTTAAATTGTTTTGAATATATTTTTGTCAAACTTGAATGTAACAAACCGGTGATAACCAGATGAAATGCTCCAATAATTCTTGTTCACAATTTAGGGGCTGAATTCCAGCCAGTGAAATATGATGGTTTAAGGCAAGACAGGATCGTGCACAGGATTGGGCAGTTATGCATTGCCTCAAACGAGATATGTAATCGTCGATACTTCATAATTAAAAAAAAATGGAAGGAACCTCTGAGAAACAGGGTGTTCAAGAAATGTGTACAATGTGTCATTGAAATTTATAGATGAGCCGAGGTCAGTGAAAGTGTTTGCGCGCTCGCTGCTGGACCAGATGTCCTTTGAGCACCATAGCGCCACTAGAGGTAGGTGGGCTCAAGAGGTACGTGTTTCCTTCTCTGGAACTCCAACCTGCATTGACGTTCTGTTGACTTGACAAGCCAGTGTGACACCTCACTCTTGATCCATGCCGCGGAATGGGAAGCTCATCCAGTAATCCGGCCATGGAATATATTTCAGAAGTTGTATGATTGGTGTGTGCTGGAGGATCAGGCTGCATCATCATTTCATTGGAGAGGACTATGCTTATATGGCTGTATGTTCTTCGGTACGCATGTCCGCTTTCTCCTTGATACCTAAATTATTTCCTGACCCTACTCCCGGTTTTGTTTCTTGCAGAGAACTACAATCTGTTAACACCTGTCTTCACAATGGCTGATGCAGCTGACGATGGACGAGAGTCAGTGGAATCAACATCAGAAAAACACCCGGGTACATAGCCATCCTGTTATTACCACCAAAGTGGCCAATCGTATATTTGATATCCATTCTGTCTCTGATAGGTATTTCCCAACATCCTAGGCCAGTTTAAATCTGTCGCCAGCGTCTCTTCGAGTCTTACCTTTGCATCCAGACTTAGGTCATACTGAAACATGGATATGTTACATTATTTCCCTCATGAAAATGGCTATTCTGATTTGATCGTGCACTGTTATCAATTCAAGTGGTACCACCTGTCACTTCATCTGGTAAACAATCCATTTATGCCTACTCTATGTACTTCCACCCACCAATTCGTGTCCATATTGTTACTTTATCCACAACCCCTCGTGGTTTACGCTTGCCTGCTTATCTATGCTGTGTTCATTACTGAAATTCCTAATGGTCTATATTCGCTGCTCTCGCCTTATCTCTCCTGATGGTTGTATCCTCAAAAATATTCCAATGGATTCAGTCAACGTGATTTCAGTTTCACAAAGCATTGTTGAATTTGTTAGGTCTTTTGAATTTTCTCCTGATACAGCTTCGACAATGGCCAAGAATTGTTCACACCACTGATGTCAGCCGAAGCAGAATGTTGTTCCTAATCTTCTCATTAACTTTTACATTTAAACGGAACTGTGTAATGTTAACTACCTCAAATCATTCCGATTGTCTCACTCTGCCTCTGCTTTAAGGTGCTTGGGTCACCATTTATAACAACTTTGGCCGTTGAAGCATGTAAATGCAGGTGGGATTAATGAGAATTGAGAGATACTAAAGCCGATCCAAGGTGCAACTTCACGAAATGCTCCAAGATAAACCTCATGAACTACTCATACACCTCCAATTTCTCCAGTCAGTAGCTAGATTACCAAAATGCAATGTTCCAAGGCTCACTTTACTACCCTATCTCCACGGGACGCCACTTTCAATTCATTAAATTTCTTGGAATTGGATCCATATTTCACAGTGCCATGTCTTTCGCTGTGTAGGCCCTTCCCTGATTTGTGCTTCCAAATGGTTAAACCTGTGTGTGTCTGTTCATAATTGTGTGTGGTAACATGGCGCACCGACCTTAGGTTCTGGATAGAAAAGTGCTGACAAATTGAGATTCGACAATGTCTCTATATTCCGTCGCTTCAATTCACAGGTCCGAACTCAGGAATCACCGAACTCCTGGCATACTGGAACGATTTCCAGCTGCTGCAGTTGATTGACTTCTACCGGGACAGGCTGGAGCAGGCGATCGAAGGAGTGGTGCACGGAATGAGCCTGGCATTAACGTTCGAGCAAGAGCTCAGTGGAGAGGAACATCGGGTAAGTGAGCAGGAGAATGAGTTTGAGTTTTCACACGTCATGAGTGTCAGAAATCTGAATCATCGGAAGTTAAAGTAGATAAATTTACAACTGGGAAATAAATAGTGAATAAACAATAATAAACTTATGAATCTGAACCAATGATGGAAAAGGGATGAATATGTCCCCCAGTCTGCTGGGTTAGTGTTCATTTTTACAGCGAGGGAAGCGGATAACAGGTGTATCGGCGTAACGTCATAGATATTAAATGGAAATATGGTACGATATTTCGGTTTAGGACGATCGCAGAGCGTAACGGCAGGATTTCAGTGAGAACCTGGGCATTATCGGTGGATGCGACAGGTGCTTGCCAGTGTTCTAATCTGGGTGGAGATGCTTGTTTTATAATTTGACACTGGAAACTGTTTCTGTCGTAGTATACTACCTTGCTGTGATGTAATCACTGATAAACCGCCACCAGACAAGGCAATGGAAAGACAGCAGGTGCCAGCCGCCATCATGTTAGACACTGGCAGACTGAGACGATTAATCGCATCGTCTTTTCTGTAACTTCTCCGAGGCTGATCGCTCTGTATAAAAGCTTTTTTTATATGTATATATATATATATATATATATATATATATATATATATATATATATATATATATAATATAAATATAAATATATATACACATATAAAAAAAGCTTTCTTGACTTCTTCGTTCATCTGCTTTATAATAAATCATACTTTATGGTTTCTTCTTGACATTGTCAAAATAGATGAGGGATTACTTATGGGTTAGGAATCACGGGAAGGAAGCTGTCACGGATTAACCAGGATCCCATTGACTGGTGGGCCATGTTCACGGAGAATGTCCCTCTATGTGCTCTGCTCTGAATGTACAGTCCATCTCCAGAGAGGATCGTCTTCCGGCCGTGTGATCCCGATAAAGAGCACGTTATTTACTTCTCATTCTCTGTGAATATGTCAGTCCCCAATATGTTCATTTCTACACTTGACAGAAAATCTCTGATCTCGCTGATAAGGGAGAGTGGGCGGACAGTTCTAAACTCCTCCTGAGCCTGGTGATTGAGAGAGGCTCCCGCGCCCGGAGGGTGATGTGGGAATCGTTTGTGAAAATGCGGAACGGCGTCCCAAAGTTGGACAAAATACTGAAGGAAATACAGGAACATGGTGAGATAATATCAGAGATTAATCACAATTTGGATATAAACAACACAAACTTAATAATTTGAGAGATTTGATTTCACCAAATTGTTTAAATTTATACAGGGTGTGCACCGTACGAGAGATCAAACCCCAATCAAGATTTACGGGAGATTCCCAGTCAGCTGAAAGGTAGGTGAAGAAACAGCTGTTTCCACCAACGGCTGATACTTGTGCAGGGCCGTTATGTTGATGAGCCACGGAGCTTTGAACAGGTAAATGTTGTCATTGTGACACAGCACATTGTAAGGCACATGGAAACATTGCTTCCAATGGAAAAGTTTTCAAAAGACATAATGAGCAACGAGGCAGAGAATTCGGGGCTTGGGAAAAGTGGGGACTGCACGCTGGTGCCTGGAACTACAGCTGTCTCCACCGGGGTCAGAGCAGACAAAGGAGCGATCCGGTGGAGGGGAAATCTGGGAAATCTCTGCACCACAAAGTGTCAAACCGCATCCTACCTGCCTCTTTCCCCCTTTCCCTCGTCCTAAATCATTTCTCTAAACTCCGTCTGTCCGCACAGATCGTCAATTTTTCGAGTTGGATATCGGTTGAAGTTCTAGTCACAGAATAACAGCAACCGCTTCCCTTTAACTATAAATCCAGGCAATATTCCTACAAATCTGTCCAATCCCAAAACAGCAAATTTCACGCAGTCTGTTCGCATCTGCAGTTTCTTACTGCGAACAATGGGCAGTCCATCGGGAGAGAGTGTCAGCGAAGGTGAGGAGCGGGGGAGGTGGAGGTTGAAAAATCCACAGAACGGAAATTCATGTCTTCACTCCGGTGTGCGATGAAAATTGTCTGAGGGTAAGAGCTGTCAATTAGATCAGGGAAACCCGGTGTTTTGTAAATGTGGCGAAAAACTGAACAAATCGATAAATAATGTTGAGACACCTTTAATTGCGCCAGACTGATGAGAAGCTCACTTCATCCATAAGTACATTGCGTCTGTGGAAATGGAGCCTTGGGCAGTGCAAGGGCTCTGAGTCTGAAAAGCTTCATATTCAAAGGCCGTGTTGGATTACCCGACTGCACATTTAGCAGAGGAGTGAGCGAAGGAAAGACAGACATTGCAAAAGTTAGTAATCTTACAGTAGTTCATGTTTTACCTGATCATTCGAAAGTGTTGATCAGACACCTGAGGAATCCCTACCAGTATCCTGGTTCAGCAACTCTCACTTCCAAGAACAATCTGTAAATGTGTCGATGTTCTTATAGGAACTGAAAGAGGCTAATCAAGAATTTTAGAAAGATCTCTCAGTCTCTATCACTTCTGTAATAATTGTGTTGGTCATTATTCAGGTAACAAAACCCCCCAGTTTCCTTGCACCACTGATTTAGCATAGCTCTACAAATTGCTTGCAAAGTTGTTCTTCAGTGTTCTTCACGCTTCCGGCCAAGGGAACGGATACGGCTATGGAATTCTAACCTACTTAGAAACATAGAAATATAGAAAACCTACAACACAATGCAGGCCCCTCGGACCGCAATGTTGTGCCGAACATGTACTTGCTTCAGAAATTACCTATAGTTAAGCATAGTCCTCTATGTTTCTAAGCTGTATGTACCTGTCCAGCAGTCTCTTAAAATACCCTACCGTATCCGCTTCCACCACCGGCAGACCATTCCACGCACTCACCACTCTCTGCGTAAAAAAAAACTTACAGCTGACATCTCCTCTTTACCTACTCCCAAGCACCTTAAAACTGTGTCCTCTCTTACTAGCCATTTCAGCCCTGGGAAAAAGCCTCTGACTCTCCACACGATCAGTGCCTCTCATTATCTTGTACTCCTCTAGCTGACCACCTCGCGTTCTCCAAAGAGAAAAGCCCAAGTCCACTCAACCAACTCTCAAAGGCATGCTCCCCAATCCAGGCACCATCCTTGTTAATCTCCTCTGCATCCTTTCTACGGCTTCCACATCCTTCCTGTAGTGAAACGGCCAGAACAAAGAGCAGTACTCCAAGTGGGGTCTGACTGGGGTCCAATATAACTGCAACATTACCTCTCGGCTTTTAAACACAATCCCTAGATTGATGAGGGCCAATGCACCGTATGCCTTCATAATTACAGAGTCAACCTGCGCAGCAGCTTTAAGTGTACTCTGGACGAGGACCAAAGATCACTATGATCACACTGCAAAGAGTCTTACCATTAATATTATATATTGCTATCATAATTAACCTACCAATATAAACCAGCTCACGCTTAGCTGGGTTAAACTTCATCTGCCACTTCTTCGTCCAATTTTTCATTCTATCGATGTCCCGCCGTAACCTCTGACAGCCCTTCACACTAACCACAGCTCTCTCAAGCGTTATTGCATCAGCAAATGTATTAACCTATCACTCCACTTCCTGATTCAGCTCATTGATAAAAATCACGAAGTGAAGGGGTCCCAAAAAGAATCCTGAGGCACAAAGCTGGACACCAAACTCCATGTAAAACATGAACCGTTTACAAGCACACTTTGCCTTCTGTGGGCAAGCCAGTTGTGGAACCACAAAGCAATGACCCCTTGGATCCCATGACTTTTTACTTTCTTAATAAGCCTTGCATGGGGTACGTTGTCAAATGCCTTGCGAAAATCCATTTTACTTTACATCTACTGCACTACTTTCAGCAATGTGTTTAGTCGCGTCCTCAGAGTATTCAATCAGGCTTGTAAGGCACAACACGCCTTTGAAAAAGCCATGCAGACTATTAACGACGAAGGGTCTCGGCCCGAAATGTCGACAGTGCTTCTCCGATAGATCCTGCCTGGCCTGCAGTGTTCCATCAGCACTTTGTATGTGTTGTTTGAATTTCCAGAATCTGCAGATTTCCTCGTGTTTGCTGACTATTCCTAATCATATTATGCCTCGCCAAACGTTCATAAATCCCGCCTCTCAGGATTTTCTCCGTCAACCTACCAACTCCTGAAGTACGAAACACTGGTCTATAATTTCCTGGGCAATCTCAACTCCCTTTATAACCATATAACAATCACAGCAGGGAAACAGGCCATCTCGGCCCTCCTAGTCCGTGCCGAATTCTTAATCTCACCAAGTCCCACCTACCCGCACTCAGCCCATAACCCTCCACTCCTTTCCTGTCCATATGTCTATCCAATTTTACCTTAAATGACACAACTTAACTGTTCTCTACTACTTCTACAGGAAGCATATTCCACACAGCTATCACTCTCTGAGTAAAGAAATACCCCCTCGTGTTTCCCTTAAACTTCTGCCCCCTAACTCTCAGATCATGTCCTCCCGTTTGGATCTCCCCTACCCTCAATGGAAACAGCCTATTCACGTCAACTCTATCTATCCCTCTCAAAATTTTAAATACCTCGATCAAATCTCCCCTCAACCTTCTACACTCCAATGAATAGAGACCTAACTTGTTCAAGCTTTCCCTGTAACTTAAGTGCTGAAACCTAGGTAACATCCTAGTATGTCGTCTCTGCACTCGCTCTAATTTATTGATATCTTTCCTATAATTCGGTGAGCAGAACTGCTCACAATATTCTAAATTTGGACTTACCAATACCTTGTACAATTTTAACATTACATCCCAACGTCTGTATTCAATGCTCTGATTTATAAAGGCCAGCGTTCCAAAAGCCTTCTTCACCACCCTATCTACATGAGACTCCACCTTCAGGGAACTATGCACTGTTATTCCCAGATCGTTCTGTTCCACTGCATTCCTCAATGACCTACCATTTACTCTGTATGTTCTACTTGGATTATTACTGCCAGAATGTGGAACCTCACACTTTTCAGCATTAATCTCCATCTGCCAACGTTCAGCCCATTCTTCTAACCGGCATAAATCTCCCTGCAAGCTTTGAAAACCCACCTCATTATCCACAACACCTCCTACCTTAGTATCATCGGCATACTTACTAATCCAATTCACAACCCCATCATCCAGATAATTTATGTATATTACAAACAACATCGGGCCCAAAACAGATCCCTGAGGCACCCCGCTAGTCACCGGCCTCCATCCTGATAAACAATTATGCACCACTACTCTCTGGCATCTCCCATCTAGCCACTGTTGAATCCATTTTATTACTCCAGCATTAATACCTAACGACTGAACCTTCTTAACTAACCTTCCATGTGGAACTTTGTCAAAGGCCTTGCTGAAGTCCATATAGACTACATCCACTGTCTTACACTCGTCAACATTCCTCGTGCCTTCTTCAAAAAATTCTATAAGGTTTGTCAAACATGAACTTCCACGCACAAATCCATGCTAGCTACACCTAATCAGACCCTGTCTATCCAGATAATTATTAATACTATCTCTAAGAATACTTTCCCTTAATTTACCCACCACTAATGTCAAACTGACAGGTCGATAATTGCTAGGCTTACTTCTAGAACCCTTTTTAAACAATGGAACCACATGAGCAATACGCCAATCCTCCGGCACAATCCCCGTTTATAATGACATCTGAAAGGTCTCCATCAGAGCTCCTGCAATTTCTACAGAAACTTCCCTCAATGTCCTGGGGAATATCCCATCAGGACCCGGAGATTTATCCACTTTTAAATTTCTTGAAAGGGCCAGTACTTCCACCTCTTTAATTGTCATAGGTTCCATAACTTCCTTACTTGTTTCCCACACCTTACACAATTCAATATCCTTCTCCTTAGTGAATACAGAAGAGAAGAAATCGTTCAGAATCTCTCCCATCTCCCTCGGATCCACACATAGCTGACCACTCTGATTCTCTAAGGGGCCAATTTTATCCCTCACTATCTTCTTGCTTTTAATATAACTGTAGAAACCTTTCGGATTTACTTTCAGCTTATTTGCCAAACCAACCTCGTATCTTCTTTTAGCTTTTCTAATCTCTTTCTTAAGATTCCTTTAACATTCTTTATATTCCTCGAGCAATTTCTTTACTCCATGATGCCTATATCTATTGGAGACATCCCTCTTTTTCCGAAACAAATTTCTAATATCCCTTGAAAACCATGGTGCTTTCAAACCTTTAACCTATCCTTTCAACCTAAAAGGAACATAAAGATTCTGTACCCTCATAATTTCACCCTTAAATCACCTCCATTTCTTTATTACATCCTTCCCATAAAACAACTTGACCCAATCCACTCTCTCTAAATCCCTTCGCATCTCCTCAAAGTTAGCCTTTCTCCAATCAAAAATCTCAACTCTAGGTCCTGTCCTGTCCTTCTCCATAATTATATTGAAGCTAATGCTATTATGATCACTGGACCCGAAGTGCTCCCCAACAGATACATCTGTCAGCTGACCTATCGCATCCCCTAACAGGAGATCCAACACTGCCCCATCTCTAGTCGGTACTTCTATGCATTGTTGCAAAAAAACTATCCTGCACACATTTCACAAACTCTAAACCATCCAGCCCTTTTACAGAATGAGCTTCCCAGTCTATGTGTGGAAAATTAAAATCTCCCACAATCACCACCTTGTGTTTACTACAAATATCTGCCATCTCCTTACACATTTGCTCTTCCAGCTCACGCTCCCCATTAGGTGGCCTATAATACACTCCTATCAGTGTTTCCTATTCCTCAATTCCACCCAAATAGTCTCCCTAGAGGAGCTCTCTAATCTATCCTTCCAAAGCACCGCCATAAGATTTTCTCGGAAAGGCAATGCAACACCTCCTCCTCTGGCCCCTCCTACTCTATCACACCTGAAGCAACTACATCCAGGAATATTTAGTTGCCAATCACACCCTTCCTGCAACCATGTTTCACTAATAGCTACAACATCATAATTCCAGGTATCAATACACGCTTTAAGCTCATCCACCTTTCTTACAATGCTCCTAGCATTAAAATAGATGCATTTAAGATACTCTCCACCTCCTCCTGCCTTTTCATCCCTAACAATGCATTCAAATTTATTATCCTTTTCTTTCTTCTCCCCTACATCTTCGGGTTGAGCGCATCCCTTCTCCTTCACCTGCCTTTCCTCCCTCACACACTGTCTATTTACTTGCTCTACTGGTGAACTAACCTCCTGTCCCATATATTCCTCAAATTGATTCACGCCCCCCCCATCTCACTAGTTTAAAGTCTGCCCTGTAGCCCTAGCAAACTTCCCTGCTAGGATATTGGTCCCCCCAGGATTCAAGTGTAACCCGTCCTTCTTGAACAGGTCACGCCTGCCCCAGAAGTGGTCCCAATGATCCAGAAACTTGAATCCCTGCCCCCTGCGACAATCCCACAGCCACGCATTCATCCTCCATCCAATTCCATTCCTACTCTCACAGTCGCGTGGCACAGGCTGTAATCCCGAGATTACTACCTTTGCGGTCCTTCTTCTTAACTGCCTTCCAAACTCCCTATACTCTCGTTTCAGGACCTCTTCCCCTTTCCTACCTATGTTATTGGTACCTACATGTACCACGAGCTCTGGCTCCTCACCCTCCCACTTCAGGATATCTTGGACGCGATCAGAAACGTCCCGAACCCTGGCACCAGGGAGGCAAATTACCATCCGGGACTCCCGATCATCTCCACAGAACCACCTGTCTGGACCCCCGACTATCGAGTCCCCTATTACTATGGACCTCTTTCTTCTATCCCTACCATTCTGAGCTACAGGGTCGTCCTCTGTGCCGGAGGCCCGGCCACTGTCACTTCCACCAGGTAGGCTGTCCCCCACAACAGTACTCAAACATGAGTACTTATTGTCAAGGTGTACAGCCACTGGTGTACTCTCTAGTACCTGCCTCTTCCCCTTCCTGACCGTGACCCACCTATCTGCCTCCCGTGGCCCCGGAGTGACCACCTGCCTGTAACTCCTCTCTATCACCTCCTCACTTTCCCTGACCAGGCGAAGGTCATCGAGCTGCAGCTCCAGTTCCCTAACTCGGTCCCTCAGGAGCTGCAGTTCGGTGCACCTGGCGCAGATGTGGACGTCCGGGAGGCTCGGAGACTCCAGGACCTCCCACATCCGACACCGAGAACAACAAGCTGCTCTCACACTCATACAATAACAAGAACTAAAAGATAATCCTACTGTGCCCTCTTCCGCCTAAGCCCCCTGAGCCCAAGCCCTACAGTCTGCTCCTGGCTCACTCCGCTGCCCGCAAACGTAGCTGCCCGCTTCTTAAGGTTGTGTTCTTTTTATTTCTTCCCAGGCCTCCTCACGCGCCTGCGCAGTCCCGCCTCTCAGAACTCCGATCTGAGACGCAATTGGACAATTTGAAAATGTCTGCCGCCGCACTTCCTCTCAAAGCCTCGCTGTCCTCTTCCAAAAGAGGGAATAAGGGAACTACATCTACAAACCTACCTGAAGTTCCCCCGTCCCCATTGATGTTACATTGATCTTTACATAGATCGTCGCCAGAGTCTGAGCAATCTCCTCCCTCGCCTCCCACTGTAGCCTGGGGTGCATCGCATCCGGTCCCAGAGACATATCCAAATTGATGCTTTCCAAAAGCTTCAGCACATCTTCTTTCTTCATGTCTGTATGGTCAAGCTTTTCAATGGGCGGTGTCATTCTTAGAATCGCCAAGATCATTTTCCGTAGTGAATACTGAAGCTATGTATTTATTAGGAACCTCTGCTCTCTCCTCCAGTTCCAGACTCACTTTTCCACTGTCGCACCTGATTAGTCCTATTATCTCACGTCTTATCAACTTGCTCTTCACATGCATGTATAATGTCTTGTGGGAGGAGAGGTCATTAATCTTACTCGCCAAAGCCTTCTCATGGCCCCTTCTGGCTCTCCTAATTTCATGCTTAAGCTCCTTCCTGCTAGCCCTATAATCTTCTATGTCTCTGTCATTGCCTATATTTTTGAACCTTTCGTAAGCTATTCTTCTTGATGAGATTTTTAGCAGCTTTTGTACACATTTGTTCCTATACCATTTGTACCTATTCGTTCCGATACCTATTCCTGTACCTGTTCCTGTACCTATTCGTACCCCGCTCTAATGCTGTGGGAAAGGAAATAGAATTGCGATCACTATCTCCAAAATGCTATTCCACTGAGAGGTCTGACACCTGAACAGGTTCGTTTCCCAATACCAAATCAAGCAGAGCTTCTCCTCTTGTAGGTTGATCTACATATTTTATCAGGAAAGCTTCCTGAAAACACCTAGCAAACTCCACCCAATCTAAAGCCCTTGCTCTAGGGTGATTCCAATCAATATTTTGGAAATTAATATCTCCCAAGATGCCAACCCAGTTAATGTTGCTTCTTTACAGAATCTGTTTCCCTATCTCCTGCCCGATGTCCATGTTACTATTGGGTGGTCTCTAAAAAACACCCACTAGGGTTATTGACCTATTCCTGTTTATAACTTCTTCCCACAGAGACTCAGTAGGCAATCCCTCCATGACTTCCTCCTTTTCTGTAGCCGTGCATTATCTCTGCTCAGCCGTGCCACACCCCATCTCTTTTGTCTTCCTCACTTCCCTTACTGAAACACCTAAATCCAGGCGCTATAAGTAACCACTTCTGAACATGAAGTAGATACTCCCCGGGATCATTGAAGAACACCTTCTCCACTGGTGTGGCTGTCTCGAATGTAACTGTTTCTACAATCCATGCTTTCCTACGTTCCCTATCGCACTCGAATACATTGAATGAATGAATAGTGGGAAAACATATCTGCTTTGTTTGTTGCCAGATCACTACCGTTTTCCACACAACTATCAACACTCTAAGAAGATAATATAAACACTGCTGGCGGCCCCTAATAAATGGCGAAGTCTAAAATATTTTAAAGATCCGTTACGCAGTAAACCCCTATATAGAGTATACCTGTTAACTGGAAACTGCCCACACACCTGGAAGGGTCCGAATGCGCTGTGAAACCCCGCACACCTCTGGCAAGGTACAGACACACGGGTAGACACCACACATCCCTGACAGGGGCTGACACGCTGAGAAACCCCGCACACCTCTGGCAAGGTACAGACACACGGGTAGACACCACACACCCCTGACAGGGGCTGACACGCTGTGAAACCCCGCACACCTCTGGCAAGGTACAGACACACCGGTAGACACCACACACCCCTGACAGGGGCTGACACGCTGCGAGCCTCCTCAGACCTCTCAGAGTCTACCGACATTCTGCGAGATGCCACACACTCCTGGCAGAGCCCTCACGCAATGGGAAACCTTTTACCCACTTGGCAAGGATCTGGCACACTCTGAGGTCCCGCACACTCCTGTCAGGATCCTGACTTACCGCGAGGTTTCACATTCTTCAGGCGCACTGTCACTGCAAGTAACTTTCCCACACTTCAACCACACTTCATGGGCTTTCCCCTATTTCAGGACGTGCTCGGGATTCAGTGGGAGAGGTTTTGGGAACAATGAACACAACTCATGTCCTGAGATGGTTATGAATATGGAGCGTCCTGCAGCTTAGATGATATACAGAGGGGGATGTTTGGGGAGTTAGATTAATGGTAGGGGTCAGTTTGGGAGCAGCTTTTATAAGACAAATTCCCATCTGGTGAAATTTATCAGCTGATCAGAATTTCGAAAAGGCATGGTCCAACGGGGATTACAGTCTGCTTTGTCAACTTGCTGGGAACCATTAAGAGAGATGTTATGAATTAGTCTGATAGTGATATATATAATTCTTAAGCTGACGTGAGTCATTGAGTTGTGGAAAGTGAAGGAGTTTCTTTACGAGTCCAGTGGTGCAGAAGCGGGTAAGGAAGTAGCAGGCGGAGATTAATCCCGAAAATTGTGAAGTGTTGTACCTCAGGAGGTAACATGTATGGGGGATGTTTAAAGTAGATGTCAGGCACTAACTTCATTGAGGTACAGAGGGAGTCTGGTGTCAACGTCCGTAGCTCACTGGATGTGACAACAGAAATAAATGAAAAAGACACGACCACATAGGTCACTTCATTGTGCGGATGAAGCTTCACGTTGCAGATGTATCAGACTTTGGTTTGGCTGCATTTGGAGTATTAGTTCAATTCTGTCACCCTGTTATAAGAAGGGTCTGGGGAACTCGGAGAGGGAGCAGACGAGTTTCACCAGATACTGCCGGGATTAGAAATCAACCTGCTTTCAAACTTTCAGTTCCATTTAAATAATGGATCTGTCGCATTCACTCTCTCCCTTTCTCCTGTCTTGCTGTGTATTTCCCATGCATACTATTTAGTGGACATGAGACTGCCGATCCGAAGGGTTACACAAGTGTGTGAACATACTCTGATGCATTAAATCGATACAAAAGTGTCGAATTACACTATTCTTGTAATACTGAGTTCTGAGATGAGGCATTTAACATTTTGACTATGTGTCTGTTCCCATTGAAGATGTTCAACAGAAACACATGGATACTCTGCGGGCACAAACTGAGACACTGAGAGTGAACACGATACTGATGAGGGAGAAGGTGAAGGTTTTCCAGCTGGTTGATCGATACGCTGAGCTCACGGTCATTTCTACAATTCGTGATCGGAGACTGGTGGAACACGAACTACTAGCAAGGGGCAGAGACCACGTGCAGTGGAGAAAACAACATCTCCGCAGAGAGCTGGAAAAACTCCGGACTGATCAGTTGTTCCAGAGCAGCTTTTCCCAAACCAAATACAAATCTGGGAGTTCGGCAGCATTAGCTGGAGTCCCAGGAATCGGGAAAACAACAATAGTGCAAAAGATTGTTTATGACTGGGCCACGGGGAAAATATACCAACAATTCCAATTTGTCTTCAGTTTCAAATTCCGGGACCTAAACTCCATTAACTGTAGAATAAACCTGAGAGAACTGATTCTGGATCAGTACCCTTACTTTGGGAATATCCTGAGAGAGGTCTGGAAAAACCCAAAGGGATTGCTGTTTATATTCGATGGTTTGGATGAATTCAAACATAAAATCGATTTTTCTGACAGTCGGAGAGACACAGAACCCAAACACCAGTGCCCAGATCCCGAGTGCTGGTGTGAAGTGTCTGACATTGTGTACAGTTTAATCCAGGGCAAGCTGCTCCCAGGGTGTTCAGTGCTGGTGACAACCCGCCCCTCTGCGTTACATTTATTGGAAAAGGCAGAGATCAGTGTCTGGGCTGAAATCCTGGGATTTGTCGAAGAAGAACGGAAGGAATATTTCATCAGGCATTTTGAAGATAAGACAGTAGCAGAAGCTGTTTTCAAACACGTTGAGGAGAACGAGATCCTGTACACCATGAGCTACAACCCTTCCTACTGCTGTATCCTCGCTCTGGCACTGGGCCCCTTCTTCGCGAAAAGAGACATGGACCCGTAGCGAGTTCCCAAGACCATCACCCAACTCTATTCCTACTATATATACAACATACTGAAAAACCACGGCCGTGAGATTGATAACCCACGTGATGTGTTGCTCAGGGTTGGTCAGATGGCCTTCAGAGGAGTGTTTGACAAGAAGATTGTATTTAGAAATGGAGATTTGATCAACTACAATCTGCAGCCTTCCCAGTTCTTGTCCGGGTTCCTGATGGAGATTTTGGAAAGAGAGGATTCTCCCCGTTGTGTGATGTACACATTCCCACACCTCGCTATCCAAGAGTTTGTAGCTGCACTTGTGCAATTTATGAATCCACATCCCGGGGATATCCTGAAATTCCTCACTGAAGCCCACAATACGACAGATGGGCGATTTGAGGTATTTCTCCGTTTTGTTGCTGGTCTCTCCTCCCCAATGACTGCTCGGGGCCTGGAGGAGTTTCTGGGTCCATCTCCTCATCAAACAACCTGCCGGGTGATTGACTGGGTGAAGGAGGAGGTTAAACGCCAGAGTGGAAACACAAGGAGTGAAGCTGGTAAAAGGAGCCTCCTGAACACATTGCACTACCTGTTTGAGTCTCAGAATTGTGGACTGGCTCAGGCCGCACTGGGGTCTGTAGAAAAACTGTCATTCAGTGGAATGACACTGACCCCGATTGACTGCGCGGTTCTGTCTCATGTCATTGGACAGTGTGATACAATACAACACCTCGACCTTGTTGGCAGTAACATTCAGTATGAAGGGATCCAGCGGCTGTTACCCGGGCTGCACAAGTGCCAGGAGTTGGGGTAACTTCACTTATTTCTCAGTCTGATCTGTGAAAGTGTTCCATTCTGTTGTTTCAATGTAAAGGTAAATCAGATTATGAGAATTATGACAAATTGCGAGGCGATCGGTCAGTAATTCAAGAACGGAGGTCTCCGTGGTTTCGTGTGTAGGGATGTTGTAGACCATCAGATCAGCGAACAACGGCAGTTAGTGTACTGGTAGTAAATCACAAGAATGGCCGTGTTTCTCACTGCCTGTGAAACAACCATTGAAAATGTTCCTTCTCACAGTTACTGACATCGATTTACACCGACTGCTGCAGGTGTGACGGATCTTCACGCCCTCTACCCGATGAAGGACAAAACAGGGTCAGAGGAGTGCCCAGTGAGAGGGAGAGAAAAACCTCTGAGGTTACTCCCCCCCCTCACCGTGCGTGACTATCACGATCACCCTAACGGTGTGACTTTGCTCTGCCAGATACCCTGCACTCGTGTGGATATCTCTTGTTCTGGTTGTAGGGTTCAGTTCAGACCAAACCTCCACGTGTGATCTCAGTTAGCATCACCTCCTCTTGCTGAATCTCGCTTCCCCAGATGCCTTCCTACTATGAGACCTCGCTTCACCTTCCCTCTTCCTCCTCAGGGGTCCATCATCTTCATACCTTTGTTTCTTCTGTGGGATCTTCCTTCTCTATTCCCCTTCCTCCTGTGGTACTTCTCCACTCCATTTCCCTTCCCCATGTGGGTTCACTCTTCTCTACTCCCCTCGTCCTGTGCGCATGCATCTTTCCCATCTCCCTTCCTCCTGTGCGATCTCTCTCCTCTATTTATCCTCCTTCTGTGAGATGTCTCTTCTCCATCTACCTCCCTCCTGTGGTATCTTTATTCGCTCCCCCTTCCTCCTGCTGTATCTCTCTTCTCCATCCCTCTCCCGTGGTTTCTCTTTTATCCCTCTCCCTCATGTGGAATCTCTCTTTACTACCCCGTTCATCCTATGTGGATATCTCTACCACATCTCCTTTCCGCCTGTGGTATCTCTCTTCTCCATCTCTCTCCCGTGGTATCTCTCTTATCCCTCTCCCTTCCTCCTGTGGAATCTCTCTCCTCTCCCCATTTCATCCTATGTGGATATCTCTTCCCCATTTCCTTTCCAGCTGTGGTATTTCTCTTCCTCATCCTCTTCGTTCTGTGGAGATATCTCATCCCCATCTCCCTTCCTCCTATGAGATAACACTGCCTGTAGCTTTTCCTCCACCATTTCCAACGGACATGTTCTCATTCACAATTCCTCCTCTTGGTGAAACTGTTTTCCTGTCCTTCAATTCTCCGCCTTCCTACCCTCTCGAGTCAAGAACAGTTTTTTTTTCTAACCATCGGGGAATGAGGCGGAATTAGTGGCATTCCGAGCTGGGCCGTGAGGGACATTGACAGTGACGGACTTTCCATCAGTGATTTACTGAAGTGTTTAATGTTTCATGAAATACCCGGAGTAGAGGAATTCTCTCAGACCCACTGTCTGAATTAATCTGCTCATCAACTTGTCTGTTTGTGTTTAGACTTGGGATGAATAAACTGGGAGATTCAGGACTGAAACTGGTATCTGCGGCTCTGAAGAATCGGGAGTGTAAAATACGGACACTATGGTAAGTGTCAGACTGTGGGAGATTGTGTTTACAGTCACTGGGTGTCTGACACTGCACTTTAATGTGATCATTGATTGTGTCATTGCAATGCACCGGGAATTCGTACCATCTCCTGACTCTGTGTGGCCTTTACCCTCACTCACTATTTCATTTCCAGGCTGAGCAACGTCGGAATCACAGACTCTGGCGCCGAGCATCTTGCATCCGCTCTCAGTACAAACAGATCACTGACGGTGCTGAAGCTGAATGAAAATGCACTAGGAGATTCAGGAGTAAAACTGATGTCTGAGGCTCTGAGGAACACAGAGTGTAAAATAGAGAAACTGAGGTAAGAATCAGGCTGTTGGAGATTGTCTTTACAGTCACTGGGTGTCAGTCACTGAACATTAATGTGATCAGTAATTGTCTTATTGCAAAATATTAAAGATTCGTAGCATCGCCTGTTTCTTTGTGTCCTTCAACCTCACTCTCATTCATTTCCAGGTTGTACAAGGTCGGTCTCACTGATTCTGGTGTCGATTACCTCGGCTCCGCTCTCAGTGAAAATCAGTCTCTTACGGAGCTGGATTTGGGATCAAACTCGCTCACAGACCAATCTGTCCCCGTTCTTCGTCGCCTCATAATGGCCCTCCCGAGTCTGGAGCAGATCTGGTGAGTGATTGTCTTAAAATTCAATGTGATAAAATATCAGCGGATCCGCAGGATTTCGAATGATATTTGTCGGTGAATGTTGTTGAAACATTAACCCCAGTCCCCTGTTACTGACACTGTTCATTCTTTCATCTCTTCATTCTGTCATCTGTTTCAGGCTGTGGGACAATCAGATCAGCAGGTCCGGGGAAGAGGAACTGAAGTCTCTGCAGGAACTCAAATCCGGACTGACTATGATACTGTGACCATCTGAATATGTGAACACCCCCGCCCACATTTTGACAGACTTTCCGCCGAACCCCTCCACCGCGGCTTTAACGGCCGCGCGTCAGTTTTAATTCCCAAAGTTTCTAACGGACACCGTCTCCAGAAGCACGCTCTGTGACGTCACAGTCCGTTCCAGAGGACGTAGTTCCACCTCCAGACAAGCGGAATTCCCTGCTAAGGATGTCCAGTTCGGAGGGCTCCCCCAAGTGATGCCCTGGGTTATTACGCAGACTGTAAGAGCCCAGTGGCAGTGCTAACGGGGCACCAATCCCGTGATGGGATTTATCCGGGCAGTGAATTATTTTGCTCACATTGCTGAGGATGTACATTCCGCAGTGTTGTTGATATAATGATGTTAAATTGACAAATGTCCGCACTTTTAAATTGAAAAAGAAACTGCACCTCACATGTCCTTTAGAATTATCCCCATCTGATCTTAAAACCATGGCCCCTGTTGCTTGACATCTCAACACTGAGGAAAAGGACGCTGTTCATCGATAATAGCTCAGCATTTAATACCACCATTCCCACAATCCTGATTGAGAAGTTGCAGCACCTGGGCCTCTGTACATCCTTCGGTAATTGGATCCTAGACTTCCGAAACCGGAAGATCACAGACAATGCGGACTGGTGATAACATATCCTCTTCGCTGACAATCAACACTGGCGCACCTCAGGGGTGTCTGCTCATCCCACTGCTCTACTCTCTGTATACACATGACTGTGTGGCCAGGCAGAGCTCAAACACCATCGAGAAATCTGCTGACGATACAGCCATTGTTGGTAGAATCGCAGTTGGTGACGGGGGTGGTGGTGCAGGAGTGAGATATGTCAACTAGTGGAGTGGTGTCATAGCAACTACCTGGCACTCAACATCAGTAAGGAAAGAGAGTGGGCATCAGGAAGGGTAAGACGAAGGAACACATACCAATCCTCATAGAGGGATCAGAAATGGGGAGAGTTAGCAGCTTCTGGTTCCTGGATGTCAAGATCTCTGAGGATCTAAACAGTTCCCAACATATTGATGTAGTCATAAAGAAAGCAAGACAACAGCTATAATTTATTAGGAGTTTGACACGATTTGGCATGTCAAAAATACACTCAAAAACTTCTACGTACCGTGGAGAGCATTCTAACAGGCTGCATCACTGTCTGGTATGGAGGGGATACTGCACATGACCGACAGAAGCTGCAGAAGGTTGTAAATATAGTCAGCTGCAACTTGGACACTGGCCAAAAAAATACGCAGGACATCTTTAGGAAGCGGAGTCACAGAAAGGCAGCGTCCATTTCTAAAGATATTCTTTTATTTTTTTCTCTCTGCTAGATTATGTAATGCATTGAACTGCTGTTGCTCAGTTCACAAATTTCACGCCACAAACCGGTGATAATAAAACTGACTCTGATTCTGAACTTACTGTCTGTCTAATATCTCTATGCCACTTATAAACTTAGAAACGTAATCAGATCTACTCTCAGCCTCATCTGCTCCAGAGAAAATAGCCCCGGTTTGTCCCATCTCCCATTATCGCGCATGCGCTCTAATCCAGGCAGCATCCTGGTTAACGTCTGCAGCATCCTCTACAGAGCCTGGACATTCTTTCTCGTATGGAGCCACCAGAGTGAAATGGTTTACCTGCTCTCCATCTGTCTTGCAATACCATGAGTACTTATCTTATTAAGCGGCCTTATGTGCAGTGCCTTGTCAAAAGCCTTCTGAAAATCCAAATACGCAATATCCACTAAATCTTTTGCTGTTATTTCCTCAAATATCACATGATTTTCCATCAAAGGGACAAATCACACTTCGGCCGAATTTATCATGTGTCCCTAAATCTCATCCTTCAACACATTCCTAATCATGAATTTGGACTAATTGGCTTATAATTTCCCAGTTTTCCCTCGCCAAATTCTTTAAGGAGGGGACTTACATCTGCAATTTTCCTCTCCTCGGCAATAATTTCAATTTCGAGTGAATCTTAAAAAAACAGCATCAACGCCTTCTCAATCTCTTTACAATTTTTTTTCATTTGCTTTTCTACCATCAGACCTTTCAGCTACCCAAGTACCATCTCATTAGCAACTGACACTCTTCAATTACTGGCGTACTGCTGATGCCATTTGGAGTGCAAACTGTTGCAACAAAATTATTGAGATCATCCCCATTTCTTTCTTTCCCCAATTACTACCTCTCCTGTTTTACATCCACTATCTCCTCTTTTTTGCTCCTTAAATCTCTGGAAAAGAATAGATTTTTGTATACTCGAACGCGGGTGGAGGAGAAAACGTGCGGTGGATCGAGAGAGGTGTTGAGCGAGCAGGGAGGGAGAAGAGAGCAGTGAAGTTGAAAGGGTGACGTAAGGCATGTCCCAGCTGATTGGCCCTTCACTCAACACTGGAATAGTTCCCAAACGACACGTTCTGACCTGTTTATTTCTAATAGAACCGGGTCAGTCCCCAACTAGACCCCTGTCCCGCTCACACCTCGAAGCCCTGCGTCAGTCCCAAACTAATCCCACTGTCCCTTTCTCTCGCCAGAGCCACGAGTCAGTCTCCAAAGTTATTAATTGAGGTAAGTGGAATAACGATGCTATAAGTCTTGGAGCATGGAATCGGGAAGGGATATTCTCCGGGGAATGCAAAACGGAAATATGGACGCATTTCAGGCAGCACTTGCATGGGGTTCTGAACAGCTTTCTCCATTCAGGCAGAGGAAGGTTTGTGGTGTGAAGCAGCCATGGTTGACAAAAGATGTGCAACATCTGGCCAAGAGGAGGAAAGAAGCTGACTTGAGGTTTATGAAGTAAGGGTCAGAAAGGGCTGTAAAAAATTACAAGGTAGACAGGAAGGAGCAGAAGAAATGAATTCGGAGAGATAGAACGGTCTTCAGAATGTCTGTGAGAAAAACCCCAAGGCATGCTGCAAGTATGTGAAAAAGAGAATGACTAGAATGAGGGCAGGGCTGATAGGGATTGAAGATGGAACATATACCTGGAGTCAGGGGAAGTCAGGTAGGGTTTTAATGAAGCTACTCATTCAATATTCACCAGTCAGGAGGTCTTCCTGTTTATGAAGACAGTGTTAAGTGGGCAGATCTGCTAGAACATGTCAAGAATAAGAGAAAGGTTGCCTGGGACTTTTGAAAAAAAATGAATAGACACGTTCTCTTGAGTGGTCCGGATAACCACAGGTTACTGCAGGAAGTGGGTGAAGAGTTTTCTGCACCTTTGGCAATGATCTTTGTGTGATCACTGACCGCAGAATTTGTGCCAGATTAGAGCGTGGGAAGTATTATCCCTCTGTTCAAGGAAGTGTGTAAGGAAACTGAAAATTATAGTCCAGTGAGTCTTACTTCTGCGGTGGGCAAATTAGAGACAGGATTTACGAGAACTTGGCGAAGCTGAATCTGATTGGTTAAAGTCAGTTAGGCTTTATGAGGGGCAGGTCAAGTCTCACGAGTCTGGTCGAGCATATTGATAAAGTTAGAGAAGTTGATCTGGTATAAATGGACTTTAGTATATGAATGCTATAGATGAGGAAGTAGAAGGGAGGAGTTTGTAAGTTTGTAGATAATATGGAGGTTGTTGAAGTTGTGGATAGTGCAGAATATTATCATAGAATACAGCATCAGGATGCAGAACTGATCTCAGAAGTGGATGGACTTCAAACTCGAAAGTCGTGAAGAGCTTCACTCTAAAAGGACTAATTTTGTGGCAGAATGCAGTGCTAGTGGTCGGATTATCCGCAATGCAGAGGAACAGAGGCACAACACGGTCCAAATCCATAGATCCCTCAATGTTTCTTCAAAAGGTAGGGTGGTTAAAAAGGCATATACCGACCTTGAAAGGCATTATGTCGACGTTCATTCGTAAGGGTCTTGAGTTCCATAGCCACGAGATAATGTTGTAAATCTAAAATTCCTGCTTGGACCACACTTGGAGTGCAGTGTTTATTTCTGAGCGCCTCGTCGTAGGAGTTTTGTGGCAGCATTTGAGAGGTTGCAGAGGTTTACCAGGACGCTGCCTGTTATACAGAGCAGATCTTATGAGGACAGGTTGAGCACGCAAGGGCTTTTCGCTTTAGAGTGGAGAACGAGAACTGGCTTAATAGAGGTGTACAAGATGAAAAGCAAAGGAGAACAAATGGATAGCGAGAGACTTTTCTCCAGGGTGGAAACGGCTGACATGATGGGGCGTAATTTTAAAGTGACTGGAGAAGATTAGAGGGGATGTCAGAGGAATAGTGCGTGGAATGACCTGCCACGGGTAGTGGAGGGGCAGAACTATTAGGGACATTGTAGTCTTAGATAGGCAGTTGTATGATCGACAAGTGGAGGACTATGTTAGAGGGAGCATCTATTTCGATCTTGGAGGAGTGTCGAAGGTACGCACGTTCTGGGCTGAAGCGACTGCATTGTGCTGCAAAGTTTATTGAATCGAATTTGTTGAACAGTGAGAAACATATATCCAGGCAGATTAAGAAAGATGCAAAAACAATTGGGTTGCTGTCATGGGGGACTTAGACTTCCCTACTATTACGTTTTTCTTAGTGCAACTGATTTAGAAAGGTCACCTTTTGCCAGGTGCATCCAGAAGAGTTTCTTAAATCAGTATGTGATTAGTCTGACAGGACCGGGAGCTGGTTTCGAGGAAGCAAATTGACAGGTCTGGTAACTGTGACAGAAGACACTGATTACGAATAAGCACGTTAATTATTTAATTACAAACAGTAAATGGTTCTATCAAACATCTATGTACCCCCCGCACTACCGAACACGTTACACAAGCTACAAAACTATATTCCATAATCAGATACTTCGTTAGAAATGTATATGGGCTCCTCGATAACTGCACAGATTGTCCCAATGTTTCTTCAGTGATGAGCACAACCTCAGTGTGAACACTGAGGATCACAAAGGACTGAACCTCCCACACCTGCTGTTCCTCTGTCCCTGAGATACCGGAAATCTGACACCAGCGCCCTGGCACACCAGGCAACCAATGGGAAGCTGCCGTTGCATCGTTCATGTGGGCCAATCGATGACCGCCACGGCAGAAACATCTATAAGAAAGCTGTAAACTCGGCCCTCACATGACAGGGCTTTAGAGGGTCTGGTGTTGGGTAATGAGCCCGGCCAGGTGATAAACACTTCACTGAAAGAACAGTTCGGGAACAGCGAACACAACACTTTAAGGTTTAACATAGCTACAGTTCATGCTATATACCTCAGACTTTTTCTGCCATCTGCAGAAATTTTCTGTGGGCTCAGAGCATTAGTTGGGTGTATAAAGCGGGTATGGGACGATGGATACAGGGCCATGGTGGAGGACTTCCTCAAATGGTGCAAGCGGAACCATCTGCAAATCCGCATCAGTCAGACAAAGGAGATGGTGATTAACTTTAGGAAGACCAAGCCTGCATTGTTCCCTATTACTACTGATGGTGAGGATGTGATGTGGTGAGGACCTACAAGTGCCTGGGGGTCGAAAGATGTGAGTGGACCACCAACACAGAGGCTGCGTTCAAGGAAGGACAGATTTGCCTCTAATTCCTAACGACACAGAGGTCCTTTGGAGTATGCAGACTTCTCCTTCACATGATCTATCAGTGCGTTGTAACCAGAACTATCTTCTATGTAGGGGTGTGCAGGGGCAATGACGTCAACACAGTGATCCCAACAGGCTCAATAAGCTGATGAGAATATCTGGCTCCATTATAGGAGTTAAACTGGACTCACTGGAGGATGTGGACGAACAAAGGACCCTCAGGAGAATTGTGGCTATTCTGAACAATGTTTCCTGCCCCCTGCAAGCCACCTTGTCTGAAAAGAGGACCGTTTTCAGTAATAGACTAAGACAACTGCGCTGCTCCAGAGTGCTATATGAGGTCACTGAAATTAGTCAACCCGTAGCCAGGAAAGTGATAACTCACTCCTGTTAGACTGTTATTATCCTCTGGTAACCAGAATTCTGCTTACCAGACCCTGCTATTGCCGACACCCCGTACAATACTTCCATCACCTCTTACTTGGATGGTACAAACTTGGAAATCTTGTCAGGTTTGAATTGTAAACTTGGACATCTTATTTTAAAAGTTTTATTCTTTCTTACTTCTCTTCTAATATTTGTATATCTGTGAACTTGTAATGCTACTGCGGCACTGGAATTTCCTTCAGCATCAATGAAGTATCTATATCTCTTTAAGGATATGCATGGACCTTGCGAGAGTGTAATAAACTGAAAAGAGTAAATTACGAGAACAATCGGCAGGAACTAGGAAGACTTAATAAACTGTTTTGGGGCAAGTCCACAACCAACATTTGGAGGGTGTTTGTAGTCTAACTGCACTGAGTACAGGACATCTATCTTACAGTGTGAAGGAATGACAATGATCATAAAGCCAGACAACTAAGGATGTCGAGGGAAGTCAAGATGAAAAAGGAAAAACATATGAAACTTCAGAAGCCAGAAACACACAGAGCCCTGGAGAATTGAAAAGAAGCAAGAACTCTGGAGGGAATTACGAAATCAAGGATGGGCCATGGAATGTCCTAGGCAAGTAGGATTACAGGCAATCCCAAGGATTCTACACATGCATTAGGAGGAGGAGGACAACTAGGGAGATGGTGGGATCTCTAAAGGATAAAGTGCAAATATTTGTTTGTATGGGAAGATTGTTGTTGAAGTCCATAATGAGAACCTTTCATCAGTACTTACCAAGCAGAAGGAGGTAGAGATTGGGGAGATTAGTGCCAAGAGCATTACCATGTCAAAGCATTTGGAAATAAAGAAAAAAGTAGTGCTAGGTCTCGTAAATAGCATTAAGCTGGACAATTCCCTAGTGCCTGATGTGATATAATCCAGCTTATGGAAAATGACAAGTGAAGAGTTTGCTGCTGTCTTTGTCAATGTCTTTGTGTCCGGCCTCACTACAGACAAGGTCCTAGAAGACGAATGAATAGCTAATTTTGATCCATTATTCAAGAAGTGAACCAGGGTTAAACCTGAAAACTATAGACCAGTGAGTCTCAGATCAGTGGTAAGAAAGTTAATGGTGAGAATTCTTGCAGATTTATTTTTATTTGTAAGAAGCATGGCTTAATTAGGGAGAGTCAGCATTGCTTTGTTCAGGGCAAGTCCAGACTCACTAAGGATAGAGTTTTTGATGAGCTGACGAGTTTTAATGAAGGATGACTTATAAATGTTGATGGCATGTGTTTTAGTCAGGTGTTCGGTAAACTCCCGCAGGGGAATTTTATCCAGATTTAAGATGCATGGGAATTGCATTCAGAACAAGTTTACTAGGAAGTGGTTGAAGGATTGATTCTAACTGGAGGTCTGTGATTGTTGGGTTTCCAATGGGATCCGCACTGGGATCTCTGCAGTTTGTGATCTGTATAAATGACCTGGATGAAGATGCACATGGGTGCATCAGTAAATTTGCAGATCATTCAAAGATCGCTGGTGTGATAGCATAGCTGACTTGCAAAGAATACAGAGGGATATCCTGTAGACCTGCTACACATGTGGGCAAAGAAATGGCAGATGCAGTTTAACCCAGCCAAATTAGAAGTTTACACTGTTCAGGGCAAGCCCCAAAATAAGTCTTCCACTTATCAAGTTTTGATGAATCGAGGGATCTCAGGGTCCACTTTCATCGCTTTCTGAAAGTAGCTACAGATTGAAAGGGTGGATAAGGCGGCAACTGGTATGCTTGTCTTTGAGACCAGGCTCATTACACAACTGCCGATCCACTGCAGCTCTGTCATGTAAGGGATGGGGGTGCGTTAGTTTCGTTGTTGATTGAAAGCCGCTTCTACCGTGCCGGTCATTGATTGGCCCACATGAATGATGCAGCAGCTTCTCGATGGTTACCTGTTGTTCCACAGCGCCGATGTCGGATTTCAGGTATCTCAGGGGTATGATAGACACTGTGGGAGGCTCTGCCCCCTTCTTCAATCCCCAGGCACTTGGGCTCACACTGACCATCACTGAAGAAACTTTGGGGACATCTGCTGCCAATATGCACAGTCCCTTGTGCTCTCTTAACTAATTCTTTGTTTATAGAGTAGTTTGAGGGGTCTTAGATTATGCTCGAACCTTTTACTGTTTGTAACTAATTGAGTATCTTCTGCAGAGCATTGACTCTGAAATTATTAAATCAGGATATAACTGGAATTGCAAAGCACAACAACAGAGAAATATATATTTTTTAAACTGACTGGTTTCATCTATCTGCACCGCAGCCCTCATACATCTTTCATCCATGTACGGATCCAAATTTCTCTTTAGAATAGAAACCAAGCCTGCATCCACCACTTCCAGCAGCATCCCGTTCCACTCTCACCAAAATCTGCGCAAAAACATTACTCCTCAGGTTCCCCAAAAACATTTCATCTTTCAATCTTAACCTACGACCAATACTGGGCGTGAGAGTTGAGGGGAAGACAAGGAGCACAGAGAAGGTGGGCTGTGAGGGGTAAGGAGCACATGGAGGACAGAAGTTCGTGTTTATACTGACTATCTTTCAAAAAATTAGTGGTCTGAACTTACTTGCTTCGAGCTTATGAACTGTAGCCTGTACATTCTCAAACATGCTCAGCTCTGACTGACTCTTTTCCTCAGCAAGCCACTCCCCTCAGTCACCATCGATGAGATCATAAAAAAAACCACAACGATCTATCAGACTAAAACGATCTATCAGACAGCTACTGTACCCCTTCAAACCTGAGCATGCTTCTACGCATGTTCTCTGTCTTGAGGTACAGTACTGGCCTGGTTTCCCCAATCCAGTTTCATGTTAAACGTGATTATCATCACTTTGGTCTTCCACTATAATTGGTACTCCACACCCCAGCTGTTGTTTGGATGCCTGATGACAACTGCCACTGGGGTTTTACCCGAGTCCTTTGTTAAATCAACCCATAGGGTTCTCTACACTTCCTGTACCTATGCCATCACTATCTAATGATTTAATATTTCTTATGCAAATTGCCAGACCAACACCCTCTGCCTACTAATTTAACTTCCCTATGCACAGTATATCCTTGTACGTACCTGGGGGAAGCAGCAGTGGCCGTGCATTTGACCTGGGACTCCACCAAACGCTTATTGAGAAAGTAAGGAGGCATGGAATCCATGGGGCTTTCGAACTGGCGTGCCCACAGAAGGCAAAAACTGAGTTGCAGATGGGTCATATTCTGCATAGAGGTCGGTCACCAGTGGTCTGCCACTGTTCTGGGACCCCACACTTTGTGAGTTTTTAAATGACCTGGATGAAGATGTGAGGGGATGGGTTGCTAAATTAGCTGATGACGTAAAGGGTGGAGGTATTGTGGATAGTGTGGAGGGCAGTCAGATGTCACAGCGGACATAGATAGGATGTTAAAAAGGATTGGCAAGTGCCATCACAAAAGAGTGTGAGATGGTTCATTTTGGTAGGCCAAATATTATGGCAGAATATAGTACTAACGGTAAGAGTCTTGGCAGTGTGGAAGATCAGAGGGATTGTTGGGGTCCGCGTTCGTAGGGCACTAAAAGCTGCTGCGCAGATTGACTCTGTGATTATGAAGGCATACGGTCACATTGGCCTTCATCAATCGCAGGGTTGAGTTTACGAGCTTAATGCCGAGAGGTAATGTTGCAGATATATAGGACCCAGGTCAGACTCCACTTGGAGTACTGTGCTCAGTTCTGGTCGCCTTACTACAGGAAAGACGTGGAAACCATAGAAATGGTGCAGAGGAAACTTACAGGGATGTTGCCTGGATTGGGGAGCATGCCTAATGAGAGTAGGATGAGTGAACTCGACCTTTTTGTCCTTGAAGCGACGGAGGATGAGATGTGATTTGATAGAGGTGTATAGGATGATGAGAGACATTGATCTTGTGAAAGTCGGAGGCTATTTGTTCCCCACGGCTGAAATGGTTAGTACGAGAGGGGCTAGTTTTAAGGTGCTTGGAAGTAGGAACAGGGGATTTTTTTTACGCAGAGATTAGTGAGTGTGTGAATTGGGCTGCTGGCGATGGTAGTGGAGGCGGATACGATACCGTCTTTTAACAAGTCGTGGACAGGTACATGGAGATCAGAAAAATAGAGGGCTATAAGTATCCTTAGGTTATGTCTATGTTAAAGATATGATCGGCGCAGCTTTATGAGCCGAAGGCCCTGTATTGTGCTGTAGGATTTCTATGTTTATGTTTCTATGCTTTCAACCGACAATCGCGCTGACACCCCCATATACACATTCGTTATCCCAGTGGAAAAAAAACATCTTTTCAAACAGATCACAGAATAGCTGCCTTCATCTTACAGAAATAGAAAGGCCAAAGTTCAGTTTGTAGATGCATTTATACATGTATCTATAAATGAAACAATCTTGAGTTTCGTCACAGCTCCAAATGCACTGACACCTTGCAAATCCGTGTGCATTCAAATATTCGTAGACACACCCCAAAATCTGCGGACATCCCTATATCCGTGAACACCTCAAATCCCTGACCACATCTACAGAAACACCTAATATGCACATTTGATCATCCCAGCAAAAATATCATTTGAAACGGTTCAGAATGTAAATGTCTCCACCTTAAAGATACTGCAGGGACAACCTTGAGTATCTCTAAATAATAAAAATTTCAGAATAGTCAAACCCAAAATCCACCGGGCATCCATTAATCCTTGTGCACTTATATGCGCGGACACACCCCTAAATCCCCAAATCGGCGCGCACTGTTCAAGTGCAAATCAAAATGCATACGCATCACCAAAATCTCTGACAGCTGCGCATGCACAATTGATTATCCCACTTAAAGATTCCCTTCAAACACTGCAGAAAATGTTTTTTTGTCCTAC